>NW_026062170.1:0-75181 GCF_023897955.1 Schistocerca gregaria | reverse complement strand
ACACTAGATCGCGTGTTATCACAACTGAGCCTGCCACTGGTGAACACTTACGTTATGCCTTACATAACAGCAGTTGTGTTTGTGAGGTGAGCTGGTCAGGCACAGTGTTGAAATAGTTGACATAGCAGCATGTAACCTGAAATAAGAGATATCCTAACATATCCTTCCCACCTCTCCTGAAGTAGTCTTCCACGCCTGCACAACCTCCGAAGGATTCTAATCACCCCTTTGACACTCCTATCCCCCATCACCTCTCCATAGGGGTATTATCTCCATTCGAGAACAAGGTGCATAGCCTGTCCAATTCACCAAAACCATGTTTCTAGGTCTGACACAGGATTATGCCAACCTATTAGAGGAAAGGCTACAAGTGAAAACTGTGAAAACAGCTTTATCAGATACCAGCTCTCAGATGAATCAGACAAAGACAGACTATGATTTACTGAGGACCAATAACAAATTTGAAGAATCTCCGGGTCCACACACATTTCCCAAAGATTCACAGAGCGTCATGGATATTTCAGAATTATATATTGGGAAAGATCTGTTTGAGTACATTAGCAATGAAACCCATGAGTATTACAGTCAACATTGCAATAGAAGGAAACTGGATTAAAAATGTCATATTTGTCAGCATTATGGGATCCGTTTTTATAAAATAGTTTGGGCTTAGTATCCTTATGGGAATTTTCGAAACGCAAGGATCCATGATTACTGATCAACAAATCCATTGATAGACACATATTTCGCAAAGCGATGTCCACAAGATATTCAGACAAATATTATCATTTTTACATTTTTCTGACAACAATAAACCAGATAATGCCGACCGGCTTTTTGAAGTGAAATTTGCAGTTGATTATTTTTCCAAAAAGTATAAAGAAATGTTTAATCTAAGTCAAAATATCTCAACTGATGAAGGAATGAAACCATGGTGTGGACAGTTAAATTTTACAATCCATCAAAAATTACCAAATAAGGCATACTCATACGGATGCTGTGTGATTCGAGTACGGGATACATTTCTTCATTAAAGATATATCTCGGCTCTGAAGATCCCCCTGATAAAATGAACTTGCAAAACATGAATGTCCAGTGACTACTGACATTCCATGCTTTGACTCACAAATCTGTAGAAGTTCAATATGGTAAAGACGCTAGAAAATCTGAAGAGGAAATTTTAATGTTCACTCTGGATGTAGTGGCAGTCAGTGAAACGATATAGGAATAATATCATTTCTGGTAAGATGGATTTCTCACGAGCAGAAATGTAGGGTAGAGTTTGAGTCATTGAATGTTCTAATCCTGCAAGAGAACACAATATAATGATGGACACAACAAACTAAATCTAAAACATAAATTATACCAGGTACAGAGACGTGCACAATAACAATGAGGTAACATGCATGTCAAGGTAAACATGACTGAGCTAGAGGTTGCTCATCCTATACCCAAAAGATGTCAGCTGGAAAGCAGAGTGCATGGATGAGAGGCTGTGTACATCCACAAGCACCATCTCCATCTGACTTGCACGGTACACACTGCAAACTGCTTACAAAGATTTTGGGAGTGTATGTGTGGGTCAGTACAGTGGCCAGTTCAGTAATAAGAATATTCTCATCAAAATTTGCACCAAAAAGCTAATGGTTATGTTTCAGGTATATCTGCCAATGTCACAATCTGACGAAGAGGGAGAAGTATATGCAAAATGTGTATGTAATGAGGATGTAAATCTAATAATCATGAGTGACTGGAATGCTGTAAAAGGCAATGTAATACATGGCAGAGTTTAGGAGAATGAGCTTGATAATAGAAGTGATGAGTAAAAAAGTTCCATTTCTCTATAAGTCTGTTATTAATTATGAATATGCTATTTTAAAGTTACTGGAGGAAGAGGTATATTTGGAAAAAGTCTGAGGGACATGAGGAGATTCTATCTGGATTACATCACTGAGACATTTTGTAAAATCTGATATTGGATAGCAGGGTATACTCAGGAACAGATATACAATCATGTCACAAGTTAGTAATGACCAAGAGCAGACCGAGGCGTAAGAGAATAGTCCATAACTGTTAGTGGTGAAGTAAGTGGGGTACTGAGAAGAATGGTGTGTGTTTAAAGTTATCTGAAGCAATAAATAGTGTGGTAATGAATACTGCAACACGCAGATCAGTTGAAGAGGGAAGGATTTATCTGAAAACGGCAGTCACAGATGTTGGACAGACAAATTTATGTATGCACGAGGTAACTGTAAAAGAACTCTTGTTACAGAATAAATACTGAAATTGATTCGTAAAGTAAGGAACTACAAAAATGTGCAATATATCACAGAAATACAGCGAAGTAAGTCACTTGTTTGAAACAGGAAAGCAAAGGAGGCAAAGTTAAATGACGCGAAAGTAATTCCAGTGTTGAACTCGGAGGACTAAGGTGGCATGTGGTAAGAGTGCATTAAGGCTTCTATGTGTGGTAGGATCTGTTTGATGACATGACAGAAGAAGAGTTTGAACACATAGGTGATGCAATGAAAATTAGGAGTTGAATAAATTATTGGGAGACCTGCAATCCAATAATGCTGGAGGCACACGAGGTCCTAAAACTCCTAGTGGAGGAGGGAGTGAAGCAGTTGGGGAGGGGAATTTTACTTTTGGAACACAAATTTATTTTTCTGGTTTATCACAATGTGTAATTGACTTTCATATAATTCTAAGTATTTGGCCTCTGGTTCTACAGAGGAATGACTAAAATTCAGTGAACTGCTGTGGTAAGAAATGAAGAGTTTCACCACAGGAACAGTGGCAAGAAGGGACAAAATGAAAGGGCATGCGTTAAGACACTAACAATTAACTTTCATCATACTTTGGGGAGCTACAGAGGTAATAATTTCAGGAGATGGCAGAGATTGGAATATGTCCAGAAAATAACTGGGTGTTATACTGTGAGGTTATGTAGTTGGGGTAGAGGAGTTCACAGTACGCCAAATCAAACCAGTCAGGAGACTGCTAAAACATCAGTATTTCTCATGAACTGTTCTGGATCATGTACAACAAATCTTATAAGAGAAAACTTTTACTGTAAATTTTTAGGTTGAATACCTAAAATCTTATTCAGCTGTCTAAAATACGATCATGGGAGAATACCACATTTATATGGCATCCTATTATACAATATATTGCCTTATGTGTAATTCTCTCATAGTCACTTCATTTAATTAGACTACATTCCATTACACTTTTCTTGCTCATCTTATGATCTCTCAAAGACACTATCCACTGTGTTCAACTGCTCTTCCAAGTCATGTGTCATCTGACAATTTCATAGCCAAGGTTTTCCTTTCATCTTTTTTAACTTCTTTGTTCAATGTACCGACTGAATAGCATTGTTGGTAAGCTCCAGCCCTCTCTCCCTACCTTAACACTATTCCCCTTATGCGTCTTTCAGCACTTAACTGCTGTGTGGCATCCATACAATTTATGAACAACTTTTCTCTCCATGTACAAAAGTCAAACCAAACACCTTTTAACCATCTACATTTCCAAATTGCTTTGTTATTGAGGAAACAGTTTTGGTGATATATTATGCTGTCTTCAGGCCCCACGCCCAATGTGTTTGAAGTTTTCCCACCTCTGGCCCAGTCACAATAGGGGCCAGTATTCAATGACTGGCATCTAGATTTTTGATACGACGCTCACTTTAAACATCACCTGCCGACTGCTCAATTGTCCGTATAAAATAGTCTGTACAGAAAAGCCAAGGTCCGACAACCATCTGTGAGAAGATGGGTCATTTGAGCTCAATAAAACACATGGAGCAAAATATGACCATCTTGTGTGTTACGTATATGTCATTCTTTATGGGGCTAGTTTTCGAAATAGCTCTTTAATGCCTACTTATTTTTCTTCACTGCAGTATATTTGTCCTATTCTCTAAGTAGCGAGTCATGTTTGTCAGTAACTATATATATTTAAAATTGGACCTCTCCCTACCTCCTAGAGCTCTGTAAAATGTTCTGCATGCCTCCATTAATGTGGTGAAGGCCTTCAAGATAGGTTCCTTAAACTAGACTGACTTCGGTACTCTCCACATATTACTTTTATCATATTCTAAAGGTGCTCTGTCTGGCCAACATTTTACAGTATATGCCCCTGTGTGTTTAAAGTATTCATCACGTCTTTTCCCTATTTCTGTAATTAACCTGGTGTGTAACTAGGCTGATACAGAAAATTTAACCTACAGATGAATGTCACCGATTCTTGTTTTCTAAGTAGTGAACCTACCGCATTTTTACGTACCTTCACTTTGCAAATGGATGTTTTTTTTCTTTTTGTGTTATGCAGTTTCTCTGGTGTCCGACTTTTAGTTGGCTGCTCTAAATTTTTAGAATTGATGGAATTACTGGGCTGCAGGTTAGATTATACATTTACATGGATGTCATACTTACGACCTGATTCATGATTCATTAAGTGATACGTATTTTAATGTACATTAATGTAGACTGGGCAACAGACCATGCTTCCTTGTCTGTCCCAATTCTACATAACTAGGTCTGCAATTCCAGCTTTACTTGTATGCATACTTCCTGTATCTGGTATACTCCTGTATCATAATACATTTCATACTATACACAAGTAGAGAGTCAAATGAACCATGAAAAAAAGGTCATATTGTATGGAACACACCTGAGGAACTACTTGTCAAACAAAATTATCCGACATAAGAACTTCACAACCAAGTCTGATACTTTCTGAAGGTAGTCTCACCTTGACTATTCATGTCTGGCCACAAAAAGTAACTTGTTTTTTGTTCTCCTCTTCCATTCACCAGGCAGGACCGACGGCAGTTTGTAACCTCCAAATGGATCTGGTAGCTCATATTTCATTCCAGCCATAATGACAACTAAACTTCAGATTAAAATGGGTGCCTGGTGCATCTTGTGGACAATTTGAATGTGTACAACATCTTAGAATCACAATTGTAAAGAAACACTCTACTGGACGATATCTGTCACCTAAATCTCTCCTTGGTTTCCTTTACTTCCATTAGATTACCACTCCTTAACATCCCCCCTGCCACATTAACATGTGTGTTTGATGTTTGTTATGTATCTGAAATAATTTACATTTTTTATTTTTATCATAAATAAACTCATTACTAAGTAACAGTACAGTACTAAAAAGTACCATTACGCAGAATGTGCTTTTGTCTTATAGCAAATGACAGTGTTTTCGTCCAGGCGACACAGCAAGCTAATGGCATTAGAACGAGCAAACGTGGCCGTCCTCAGATCCGGTGCATGAAACACTGGCTACGTAGTAACATTATTCTAATTTACATCTCTTTGTTGACTGTGAACAACTCTAATAGATATTAAGAGTTGTCAGTGGTTTACAACAATTACTTGTGAAAGAGAAAGATCAAGGAATTTCGTCAAAATATTACGTTGAATTACGTCAATTGAGGCATTACATTGAATTCTGCAGCTGGAATGAAATTAATAATACAAGAATGATATTTCTGGTAATATTGACATTTACATCTATAGTTTCCTACGGTTGTTACAAGGACGAGTGATATTTACCTGCAAGATTCTCTAACTGTTTTCCCTCGAACATAGCTCGTACAAAAGCAATTACAGAGATTGCCTTTACCTTATTTCCTCCATAATTTGCAGTACTATTCTTCTTTTGGAGCCATGGTAGTACAACCAACTGTCGCGCAATGAGCATTAACAGCGACTATTAGTGCCACAACAAAGGAATTGGATGTCAACTATTGAAGGAAAACAGGCTGTCCGCAGGAGCGAGCAATATCTGTTGAAACGAAACAAGTCAGTGACTTATTTGGTTTCACCAACATACAGCGTTAAATGCACTACTTGTTCTGCCATTTGTAGAAGTATGACTAGTTTCATTTCAACACCAAACGATACGCGACACTCTTAAATGACTATTCAGTGAAAAAAACGAAAATTGACAATTTGCGATTCAGTTTCTTGCCTCGCTGTTTTCGGTCAAAAATCTATCATCTTAAACTTATAACATACATCCTGGGAGATAATGCAACAGCCTTTACTGATTTTGAAAGTTTCAGTCAGGTGACCAAAGAGATGTCTTCAAAACTGTCACATTCAAAAACGAGAATCTTGCCAAGATTAATGGAACGACAATTGGAATCTGAAGGACAGAAAGAATGTCCTCAAGAACGAGTCACTGGTTTATAATTTCCTTAAAGGGTTATCTGAGTGCTTTGGCGTTATCTCCAGGAACGAACTGGTCAGGCAAAGTTACGTTACTGGACCTCCGATTCAAACAAGGATTTTCAGCATGAAGGCTATTGCAGAGAAGTAAGCGTTGGTTGTTCAACAAGAACACAGCTCATTTCTGAACTATTTACCACTGTAATGCCAGAGCAACCTGGAATGAGTTTGGTGAAACCAAGAAAGGCACCACGTGCAAAATGCGGCAATTGTAGACTCGGATAAATATTTAGCGGAGGGATATTTGCCTAGAAACAGCGATCCCGTAAACTGGTGAGAAACAAGAAAATTACAATGGCCGACGCTGTATCAATTTGTTCCAAAAGCGTTATGCATCGGAGCAACATCAGTGCCCTGTTAACGAATATTTTTAAAAGCACGACAAATATCCACTGAGGAGAGACATCGACTGAAGAGGGTCAGATTTTATTTATAAATTCCTTTTTGAATACACATATGGTAATACTGACTAAATGAAAGCAGACACACTATTTTACAGTTGTAATTTGTATACTGTACTTTTCCAATTGAGGTAGCAAGATATAAGAAGTATCACTTGATAAACATTTAGTATTATTTTCAACATTTGTAACTTTTACAGCAGACGATGTTTAAAACTTTAATATCTCACCATTAATAGGGCAGTAACAATTTTTACTATTTTTAAGTTCTTTAGAACTAGGATCAAACCAGATAAAAATTCAGGGTTAGTGACCTGAATTAAAAAGGCGATGTGACTTCCTTTCACTTATTGTGTGAGAGTGGTGAGTCATGAAAAAGAAAGTGTTCTTCCCGGTGGTTGACCAGTTGTGATCCGATTTCAGAGAAGAAGCTCTGCCCATCTCTAAATCTGCCGCAGCGATTTGCTTGGCTGGAAGAGTGGGCCTCCGACACAGAGACTTGAGCAAAATGCTCGGCAATCGCGTTTGCGTCGGTAAATAATACGCCATTTATCCTAACACTGAACACCTGTTAGGGTCTGGTACCCGAAAAGACGCTTGATATTTGCCCAGACTTGCGAAGGTGACACATGGCACCCAGTGGTCGAGATTTCTCTCTCCAAACACTCCTGCTTCCATCACTTGGTAAGTTGCTGAACAAGGGCACAGAGCTGTTGTAAAGGCAATGAGGTGCTCCAGGAAGGATGCTGCTTATGCCACTGTAGAGCTCGCCGACTCTCCTTAACTGCTTTACAGAGTTCTGGCGACCACCAAGGGACTGCCTCACAACTCTGGCACCCTGAAGAGCGAGGGACCGCGTTTTTCTGCAGAGAAACAATTTTGTCACCTGCTCAACCATAAGATCGGTGTTACCATGTGGGGGAGAGTCAACGGTAACATCAGAGGTTAAAATTTCCCAGTCTGCCTTGTTTAAAGCCCATGTGGGCAGGCGTCTGTATGCCTGATGCTGGGGCAGTGACAGGAAGTTGGGGATGTGGTCACTACTATACAGGCCGTTATGTTCTCTCAGCATCGGATTACAGAAGGACGGGGAAGGAAGTCGGCAGTGCCTTTCAAAGAATCCATCCTGGCATTTGCCTAGAGCGATTTAGGGAAATCACGGAAAACCTAAATCAGGATGGACTGACGCGGGATTGAGACTTCGTCCTCCCGAATGCCAGTCCAGTGTGCTAGCCACTGCGCCACCTCACTCTGTCGTTAAGTGATCACCAGTGGATAGATGGGAGAGGTCCTGGGCTGCAAATTGATAAATCAATGGCCGAGTAACTACATCGAGCCACATTGAATTGTGTAGCGGCCCCAGTGTTTAAGAGGTAGAGGTCGAACTGAGACAGTAATGTTTCGATGTCTCTGACTCTGCCAGTAAGCACACTGCCACCTCAAGGGGTTATGGGCGTTCAAATCTCCCAGAAGTAGGAAAGGCTTAGGGAGTTGATCAATCAGTGCACCTAATACAATCAGGTGTACTGCACCATCTGGAGGAAGATATACATTGCACACAGTTATTTCCTGCGCCGCCCATATTCTGACAGCCACACCTTCAAGAGGGATTTTTTTGGGGGGTTTTAGGGGGCACAACTGCAATTGTAATTGTAATTAGCGCCCAGACTAAGTTAGGAATGCTCCGCGAGGCACAAGGTTAATACAGCAACTAAAAGGGACAATACTATACAAGACGGACAGGCAGAGGATTAAAAAAACTGCATAATCAAATGTCAGACAGGTTTGTCAAGTTGACAAAACGAAGAACGTGTGCACCTTCTCCTGGGTCATCCGCTAAAATGGCATCCAGAGTACATGGCAGGCGAAGATCAACACGCAGTGTATTAAAATTTGGACGGAACTTTAATACGTGGCGGACCGTCAGCAGATGGCGATGGCTGAAGAGGCAGTGTCCAATTCGTAACCGGGCCAAAACGACCTCTTCCCACCGAGAAGGGCATGAAGAGGACGTCCAAGCCGCGGCAAGAGGTTTCAAGGGCGGAAGCTTGTTGTCCCTAAGTACAGCCCAATCGGCATGACACAGTGACAAAATGCGCTGTCAAATGACCCTGCTACAATCTGATGAAGGGACACAACAAGAAGCTGTCTGAGGCTGGAGGACCACAGCCTTGGCCACGGCATCTGCAGCTTCGTTCCCAGGGATACCGACATGGCCAGGAACCCACAAAGCTAACCGGAGAACCGTCGTCCACCAGCTACTGAAGAGAGCGTTGGACCCGGTGCACAAAAAGGTAAACCGGATATGGATCACTGAGGCTGTGGATAGCGCTCAGGGAATCGGAGCAGATGACATAAGCAGATTGTCGGTGGCGGCAGATGTAAAGAACAGCCTGGTAGAGAGGAAATAGCTCAGTTGCTAAGAGCGAACAATGGCTATGGAGCCGGTATTTGAAACTGTGTGCCCTGACAATAAAAGAACACCCGATACCGTCATTGGTCTTAGAGCCATCTGTATAAATGAAGGTCATATTAAAGAACTTCGAACGAAGTTCGACAAAACGGGAGCGGTATACCGAAGCTGGGGATATCTCCTTTGGGAACGAGCTGAGGCCAAGGTGAACGCGAACCTGAGTCTGGAGCCAAGGTGGCGTTTGGCTCTCGCCCACTCTAAAGGTTGCAGGGAGTGTATATTTAAGTTGCTGAAGGAGGCAACGAAAGCGTACTCCAGGGGGTATCAGGGCAGAGACATACAACCCGTATAGACGGTCGAGAGTGTCGTCAAAATAAGGACCTATAAGACGGGCGGTCCAGCATTGACAGTAGCCGACAGGCATAACGACAAATCGCGCAGGTAGGTTAGTGACAATTCACCGGCTTCAGCATGAGACTCTCGATGGGACTAGTATAAAACGTTCCTATCGCAAGACGTCAACACCGATGTTGTATGGAATTGAGGCGGCGTAAGATAGACGGCCGTGCAGAGGAGTATCCGAAGCTCCCAATAATCCAGCTTGGAGCGGACGATCGACCGATATATGCGAAGTTGGACGGTTCGATCCGCTCCCTACGACATAGCACTGAGAACACGGAGGAGTTTCCTGTCAAATGTAACACCTAAAAATTTTGTTGTCTCCACAAATGGGAGAGCAATGCTACCGACTCGTAAGGATGGTGGGAGAAACTCTTTGTAGCGCCAGAAGTTAATACAGACCGTCTTCTCGGCGACACTCCAGGAGTAAAGACGGTCAAGAGAACGCTAAAGACAGCGGTCCATGAAACATGTAAGCTGCGAGCTGCAGTAAATGGTAAAATCGTCCACGAAAAGGGAGCCTGATACATCAGCTGGGAGGCAATCCATTATTGGATTGATCGCTATGGCGAAGAGACCGACGCTCAAAACTGAGCCCTGTGGCACCCCATTCTCCTAGCGAAAGGCGACGGACATGACAGAACCCACACGTACCCTGAACTGTCCATCGATTAAAAATGCATGAATAAAATATGGTGCGGAGAATGCCCGCCCTCCAACAGGTGTCGTAAGCTTTCTCCAAATCAAAGAACTCATCCGCGGTCAGGCGCTTGCGCAAGAGGTTATTCATAACGAAGTTCGACAAGGTAACCAGATGGTCAACAGCAGAGCGGCGCCTACGAAATACACATTATACATTGGTAAGTAGGTGTCGAGATTCGAGCAGCCAAACCAAACGAGAGTTATCCATTCGCTTCATCACCTTACAGACACAGCTGGTAAGCGAGATGGGTCGATAACTGGAAGGCAAGTGCTTGTCCGTTCCAGGCGTAGGAATCGTGGCAATAGATTCGCGCCAGCATGTGGGAACACCACCCTCAATCCAGATGGGATTATAAGTACGAAGAAGGAAACCTTTACCCACAAGAGAAAGGTTCTTCAGCATTGGAATATGAATAGAATCAGGTCTTGGAGCGGAGGACCGTGACCGGGCAAGTGCATTTTCGAGTTCCCGCATGGTGAATGTGGCATTGTAACTTTCACGATTCGAGGAGCGGAAGTTAGGTGGCCTAGGCTCCTCTGCCTGTTTTCGGGGGAGGAAGGCAGGGTGGTAATGAGCAGTTCTCGAAACCTCAGCAATAAATCGGCCAAAGGCATTGCCGACATCCTTAGGGGCCACAAGGACGTCATTCGCGACCGTCAAGCGAGATGCTGGTGAGTGGACCTTAGTGCTAGATACCCGGCGCAGGCTACCCCAGACAACAGAAGAAGTAAAACTGTAAAGAGCTTGTGAAAGCAGCCCAGCTGTCTTTCTTGCATTCCTTAATAACACGACGGCACTGTGCACGTAATCGTTTATAATTAATACAATTCGCCATCGTATGGTGGCGTTTAAAGGTGCGTAAAGCATGTCGACGAGCACGTATAGCGTATCTACCTGCTGTGGTCCACCAATGGACCGGTGCTCGACGTGGAGAAGAAGCAGTGTGAGGAATGGAATATACAGCAGCAGTGAGAATGACTTCCGTGAGGTGTGCGACCTGACTATCGCAGCTTGCGAAGGTTTGATCCTGGAAGGTCGCCCTGGAAGAGAAGAGCCCCCAGTCTGCTTTGGAGATGTGCCAACTAGTTGAGCATGTAGATGGGGTATGATGCAGGAGATGGATAACACAAGGGAAGTGGTCACTCTAATATGTAGCAGAAAGTGCATACCACTCAAAACAGCGTGCAAGTTGGGTAGTACATATAGAGGAATAAATGGGGATAGGTGTGAGTTGTGTCCAAAAGAAAAGTAGGGGCGGCAGTATTGAGGCTGACAAGATTGAGCTGGTTCAAAACGTCTGCTAAAATAGAGCCCCTCGGACAGGATGCTGGAGAGCCCCAAAGAGGATGGTGAGCATTGAAGTCTCCAGTTAACAAAAATGGTGCAGGTAGCTGAGCAATAATTTGCATCATGTCTGCCCCAGTAGCAGCAGATGACGAAGGAGTGTAAACGGTACAAACGGAAAAAGTGAAAGTGGGGAGAGTAATTCAGACGGCAACTGCCTGCAGGCCCGTGTTCAATGTGATGGGATCGTAGTAAATATCATCCTGGACCAGCAACATAACCACTCCATTAGCTGAAATACCTGCAGCAGTGGGTAGGTCAAAACGCACAGGATATAGTGTGCCAAGGCAATTTGATCGATTCATTTCCTGGAGAGCTATGACGAGCGGACAGTGCAAGTGGAGCAGCACCTTTAAGTCCTCTCGGTAGGAGCGAATGCCGCGAATATTCCAGTGAATAAGTGCAATCATGAGAAGAAAAAGAAGATGCAAGAAGGGGGTCACCTCAAAGGCCGCTGAGGGCCTGGCTTTGAGCGAGCACTGCCGCCGCTATCAATAGGCGGATTGTCATTGTCCATTGGTTCAATAGGTTCATCGGCCATCTTGTTAAGATGGCCGGGAGGGGGAGCTTCCTCCAACGGTGAACGGCCAGATGTTGGGCTACCAGCGGTGCGGCCAGGGGAAACGGATGACGGCTTGGAGCGGCAACCGCTGGGTGCAGCAGGAAAAGAAATGCGCCGTGGCGGAGAAGGAGAACATTGCTTCCTATGAGCCTTCTTGGAAGGTCGTTTAGTGGTAGTACTGGTCGATAGCTGGGAGTTCGAGGTTCGTAGGAAGTCTGCACTGGACGGTTCCTTCTTGAAGGCCCGTGCATCTGACTTCTGGGTTTTCGTCTTGGCAGAAGCTGATGAAGGTGCTTGTGTCTGAGGGGTGACGGGAGGAAGAGGAGACGTCGACCGGGCGGTCTTAGCACTGGCCGAACGGACGACCGTAGTGCTGAAGATCAGATCGCGTGTGTGCATCGATAACTCCCTGGTAGTCCGAGGAGCGGCGAGGACGGTACTATATTTCCCCGCTGGCAGCAGCGTGGGCTTCCTAATAGCAAATAGCTTGCGAGGAGCTGAGGTGGATAGTTTCTCTTTGACCCGAATTTCCTGTATACAGCGTTCTTCCTTGTAGATGGGACAGTCGTGGGAGGATGCTGCATGGTCACTCTTGACAGTTCACAGAATGATGAGATGGAGGTGGACGGTCACCCTCATGGACATCCCTGCCACAAGTGACATTTAGCCGCGTTAAAACAAGACTGGCGAGTGTGATTAAAACGCTTACACTGGTAGCAGCGCGTAGGTGTCGGGACTTTGGGGCGAAAAGAAATAACCTCGTAGCCCGCTCTGATGCACAGCAGCTGTTGAACACTATCAATGGTCAAGAAAAGTGTTCGGGTTGGTACAAGGTCATTGTTGACCTTTTCCATGACCCTATGGACAGCCGTCATGCCCTGCTCAGCGAGGAAATACTGAATCTCGTCAGTCAGTCCGTCGATCTAGTGTATACCACACCATGAGACGAATTTAAAGTGCGGTGAGCCTCCACCCAGACAGGGAACGTTTAGGAGTGTGGCCCGAAGCAGTTTTTGTGCCTGGAAGGTGCTCTCAGTTTCTAGTAACAGGGTACCGTTACGCATCCTGGTACAAGATTTTACACATCCAGCTTTGGCATCTACGCTCTTCTGGACAACTAAAGGGTTGAAAGATGAAAAATCTTGTCCATCCACAGATCTAGAAACTACGAGGAACTTTGTGGCAGGCGGTAGTACTTTTGTAACTGGTGGCTGGTCAAGTTTCCGTTTTTTGGCAGAAGTCGAGAGAGAAGAAGAGATATCCATTGCGGAGTAATCCCCTTATGATTGCCAACGTCTCCAATGGCGCGTTCCTTCCTTGTGGGGACCCTCTCAAAGGGCACTCCCACCTCATGTCACACCTCCCAAGAAACGGACAGAGGGAACAATAGGCATGGTCGGAAGGTTTCCCTGGGCCCGGCCTATACCAGGGGGTATGTGCGTGCCTTACTTGTCTACCCAGCGCGGTGAATTACGCGTTACCCCGTCACCGAATACGCGTGTGAACGTGTGGGTCGGCCTTCAGGCACACAGGGAGGAAAGAAGGAGAGGAAAATGTAGGGAGAGAGGGAGAGAGAGGGCAGACTGTCTCAAACGCCAAGGCGGAGGCCAGGGAAGGAGGAGCAGGAGAAGGAGCGGAGAAGGAGGGGGGAAGGAAGAGGATCAGTAGGAAGAGGTGGAGGGGGAGAGGGGAAGGAAGAGGATCAGTAGGAAGAGGAGGAGGGGGAGGGGGGAAGGAGGAAGTGGAGGAGGAGGAGGAGGAGGAGGTGGAGGGGGAAGGAGGATGAGCACGAGGAGGAGTGGGGAAGGAGTGGGGAAATGAGGGGGAAAGGAGGGGGAGGGGGGAAAGGAGGAGGGGGAGGGGGGAACAGAGGAGGGGGCTGAGGGGGGAAGGATGGGGGAAGGGTGCAGGGGTGGAAGGAGGGAAAAGTAGGGGGGAAGGATGGGGTAAGGTGGAGGAGGAAGGAATGTCGGGGGAGAAGGCTGAGGAGGAAGGGGCGGGGGAGAAGGCAGAGGAGGAAGGAAGAGGGGGGAGGAAGAGGGGGACGGACGAGGAAGAGGGGGAAGGAGAAGGAGGGAAGACAGTAAGAGGGAGGAGGATAATGAAAGGAACCAAACAAAGGAAGGAAGAAACCATAATAAGTGAAAAACCAAATGACCACAAATATAAGTAGTGGAACCGTTTCTGGATGCAGGCTCAATCTACCCTCTTGAGGGAGAGGGACTCTTTTTAGTCGCCACTTAGGACGGGCAGGAATACCATTGGCCTATTCTTGCCCTGGACCCACAGGGGGAAGAGGAATTTGAAAGGGCACAGGTTCACTAGAGAGTTTAGGACAAACATGAACACCACCTGACACTGATATAGACGCTACGGTTCCTGTCATATGCCTTATAACCGCGTAACTGGCCTTCAACAATGCGATCTCACGAGCGCAATCACCAACTATACCAAAAGCTCTTTTGATAGCGTTTTGGTATTCCTGTGGGGTGAGTGGCCCAGTTATCCTCTGTTTGTTGCCGCCTTATATTGTTAACAAACCTCAGTGCATAAGCCAAAATCCTTTGAGTTTCCTTTCAAGGGGAATACTTACACTACGATTCAGCATTAAGCTCAATAACAGACATCAAAGACACCTACACCCCTTTCTTGCGCATCTCCTATCACAAGTGAAGGACAAGTGCTGTAGTCCAGGTCACTACTGAATAGCCATGATGGGGCAGAGCACCACTGCAAAAGTGAATCCATATGTGCTGCGCTGATGCCACGTGATAAGCAATCAGTGGGAGTGTCTTCTGATTTGATGTGTCTCCAGTTGGAAACAACTCATTTCCTGAATTTCAGAGACTCTGTTGACAACAAAGGTTTTCCCGTGAGACTACGTTGCAGCCAGCTGAGAACTATTGGAGAATCCGTCCAAATATGGATATCACTACTGTTTACAATGTCTAAGTCACTGGCCAAATTATGAATGAGCCGAGCAAGACGAAAAGCATCCCATAATTCCAGTCACAGAACAGATAGTTCTGTGACAGGGGCTAAACGAGATTCGGCCACAGCCAATGAAACTACAATCTTGTTGTTGGGAAGAACACATATGATGTATACACAGGCATCATATGCCAACTGTGAAACATCACAGAAACATGGAATTTCGAATTTAACGTATTGAGGACAGGGAATGACATGCCTGCTAATAAAAATATCAGTTCGTTAAGGCAGTTACATATAAAGGACATTCCATTCATCAGCTAGGTTGGATAGAAGGACTTAATACAAGTCAAGGCTTAGTTGACACAAGCGCTGCAAGAACAGTTCCATCTTGTGACTAATGGGTCAAAAAGGCCTAGTTGGTCAAAAATGAATGCTGTTGTAGACAGGCGATCTTTGAGCACCGATGATTCTTCAGCTTCGAGTGGCACTGGAAAGGATAAGAGCTGTGGTACCGTAAGATTCCTAATGTTTTTATTACTTCTCCATCAATGAGAATACAAGGTACAAACGTTTCTGTGTGCTGCACTGGAATTTGTTCCACAACCTTGTGGCTACTGAAGTTCCATTTCCTCAGTAGAAACCATCCAGAAGCTGATAGCTTAGTCACCTGGGTTTCTGAGTTTCAGATTCCATATCTAACTCGCCTATGAAGTCGCCCACATAGAAACTAATCAACGAAGTTTAGGCTGCCACTGAAAACTTGTCTTGATTTTCGAAGCCTAACTGTTGGAGACATGTAGTCGCAATAAAGGCAGCAGGAGCAGTTCCATAAGTGGCTGTGGACAATCCATATTCTTGTATCAGCTCACACGTTAATTCTCACCACAGAATTCTCTGAAAGTTACTACTATCAGGATGGAGAGACAGTGATACCTGGCCTCATAACTGAATGATAGAAAGAGCTCGAAAAACTAGATTTCGAAGCAGCAGATTCCGACATCTCGTAACAAGTTTCTTACTTAAGTGTTTCAATACTATACCTTACCAATTATGTAGTATATCGATGCAAAAATTACGACAGATCACTGGCGACATCCAATGGGAAGTTACTGGCAATGCTTGAGGGAAGTTCGCTTGAGCGGCTGACCACGATTTCTCGTTGAGGTTTGTTTGTAAGCTCAGGATCGTTCCTCGAAACTACTATGAAATTATCGAGCAAGGTAACGCAGTAGTTAGCAAAATGTACTCGTATTCGGGAGGTTGACAGTGCAAACCTGCGTCCGGCCAGTTAAGTATAGGTTTTCTGTAATTTCCCTTAACTATTTACTGCGAATGCCATGTTGGTTCTCTTGAAAGGGCATGGCCGATTTCCTACTCCATCCTTCCATGAATATGCTCCTCCTCGTTGTCAACAGGACGTTAAACTTTAACCTGCTACTCCTCCAGCTACGAAATAGGAGTTAATATTTGCCTATATCTATGGATACCACAATTTGCACACGGAATGTGGCGTCACTAAAAACCTGTGTGCCATACTTTGCGAACGATTCTTTTGTTCATCAGCAAGTAATTAAAATTGGTGCCATAGCGAAAACATTTATCCGGCTGTGTTGGCTATCATCAGACGAGGCAAAGGAAGCAGAGGCAGCTCAGCGTCGGAAAGCAGGGAAGTCGCATTTGTCATTAGTTTGAGTATAAACGAACTTTATTTGCGTTAATTAGGGCGTATATAACACCCCTGCACACCCACCAATTTACTGGCTGACAGACGACCAATTCCATGACAGCCTACACACGTCCCGACCGACTAAACTCTGTGATTACTATGCGGGCCTGCTGTCGTAGTTTCTTTATTTTATGTTTAGTTCATTGTGTTTGCCCTATGGGATCCCGCTCGGTTTTTCACAAAAGCAAAAACAGGTGAATCGTGCATTACGAAACAGCTGAACATCATAAAACCATTCTTAAGCGAAAATACTGCAGTGCTGACAGAGGTTGTAAACTTCGAGGAGAGACTGTTAGCTACGTATATTACGATTTGTCGCCAATGGCAGGAGACGTAAGATTCAGTGTTCTTCTGCTGCCACAATTATTAACTAAAGTTGTTCCTGAAATGTGCAACGTGATTTATAGTTGACTGAGAAAATACATCGTGGTACAGCAAAATAAATAAAACAAAAGTCATTCGTGAAAACATTATTGATTTATTTGTGGATGTAGCACAACAAGATTATCTGTAAATTTCAGAGACCCATATTCGAAGAAGAAAGATTACACATGGTGGAGGCGCGCATCATCTAATAAATACAACAGATGAATAAGAAATGAAGCATTTAGCGACTGTTAGAACTGAAAAAAACTACATGGCAGATGGCATGGATATAGGCTGGAATTTTTCAGTACTTACAACAGTGAGGCAAGTACATTTTATGAATTAACGTCCATGGAATGTCGATACTTCAGTTTTAGATTTCATTTCCGATAAGTATCGGAAATAAAACCTAAAAAGAGAAAGAAGGTCGACAGACTTAACCTCGTGTTGCATAAAGAGAAACCAATATGTATTCGTTAAAAAATGAAACAGGTGCCTCATTTCTTGCATCTCTATTGTTAATACTCCTCGCACGATGTGCCGCAAATACATCAGCAGTCTTTAAATTTCTTTAAAAACTCAGTCCTTAAAGTATCTTCTCCTCGGACGTCGACATGTATATTAGAATACTATTTAATTCCGTCGGCTGTGACAAAACATGAATTTTAGTCGGGCGGTTGGCACGATCACGCACACTCGACACAATCTGTTGGGTCGGCTGTCCAGTGGTGCGTCGCGCCCGACAGTGAAAGTTGGTCGGTCGGTCGGTCAAAACACCGACACACAACCAATTTGTCAGACGGACAGTGGTTGAGGCGCCACGAGAGGCGCTGCTGGCGAGTCACGTGATCAGGCTGACGGCTGCGACAGACGAAAGGAAGAGCTGTGAATCATTCTTCCTGCATTGCTCGTTGAGATAAAGTTCGAAGTGCTTTTTTTGAGTTGTTTGATGGAGTTGGTGTTGTTGGTGGAGTAGTTTTCGCTGTTGTTGGAGTTTTACAATAACGTGACCAGTTCTATGTGTGTAATGATTTACAAGCTTTAATTCCTTCTGAACAGAGACCGAAAACCATGAGAAGGGGTTTGCTGGAGACAAATCTTGTGCAGAATTAAGAACAATTTGAGGTGGCTTCAAGAGCTACCCTGACAACACTGAGAAGAGCGAAGAGGAAGTATATCAAGGACATCATCGTGGAGGCAGAAACAGGCGAGAGCAGACAGTGTCACAGTAATGCTTATAACGTTCACAGGCTACAAAGGATATTGTCGAAGATGTAAAATAGTTGCAAACGACTGAAATCGCCAGAAGATGGAAGGAGTACTTCTACCATCTCCAATTGTAATGAAACCAAAGTAGGATTCTATTTCCATTCTAACTACGGCTGACCCACACCACTGTCGTCCCTCCTCCCTCCCCCCCTTTCCCAATGCACACAGCATGATTTCCAAACGAATCAAATAGCTTAAGAAGGGAAGCCCAGGTGAAAACAGAATACAAGCCAAATTGATCCAGACTGGAGGTGAGAAACTTACTGGCAGCAGACTACACCAGCAGATAATTGTAAGGACCAAAGAAGAAATACCAGAAAGGAAAACGCTGCTAATCTATGCAGTCCATAAACGAGGATGATTGACTAAGGAGGGCCACTCAACAATAACACACATTTGTCTAAGATACGTCATCTTGTCCAGCTGCTCGTATAGAGAACTCAACTCTTGAAAATTAGTAATTGATGAATTCAGAGAGGTTTGCAGCCAAGGTTCTGAACAGTAGATCAGATCTTCGTTCTTTGGTAATTCACTGAAAAACAGATGACACAGTAAGGAACTAGATTTAATCTGTTGATTTCACGAAGTTCTATGATTGCAAACACCACAGAAGCCTGTTCATTAGCACTCGTCGACAGGGTCAATATACTGGTCAAGTTGTTACTGTGGGTGGAAGACCAGTCCTGCAACTGAGTTTCTCAATGGGAACCCTTCATATCGAATAGAGATCAGCTCCGTGATCTATGCAGGGAACCTGTCCTACAGCCCAATGAATCTGTTTTGGTCGAGGTGAATGTCGAGACCATTAAGGATTCAGCTATAAAAAATATTGATCCTAGAAATAGTGCTATATTCCTGAGACGAGTCGAGTATCGACTGGACATAGTGGGGAAGGTAACTTTTAGCCACATGCTGTCCTTTGTGTCTGACTGCATGGAACTGAATTAAGGAAGAACATATTCGCGTTTTTGCATTGAGAGAGTAGCAGAGAGACACTGTGGAACAGAGGCGACAGTGGCAGTGGTAGAGATAACTGGTGGAGACCGCTGCTGAGAGTGAGTGGAGCCTAGATTTTTCCAGGCATCGTCACGGTGGGGGGTAGGGGGGGGGGGTGGTAGGGGGAATTATTTTCATGTTTTCCACACCCCTATAGCCATCTTTTTGTTCCCCATTTTAGTGGAGTATGAATACTTAACTCAGAGAGATGGGATAAAAGATGTGCAATGTTCCATGTTACAACAGCGTACGTTCATGCGCCAAAATGTTTGATGAAGAAACGAAAATGAGACTGTGCAGCTGGTTCCCCACTTTTCTGTCATTGTTTTACAGAGAAACATTTTCACCTGTTTGTTCTCAGGGGAGCATTTTTAAACTGCTGGTATACTACAAAAATGTCAGTGTAGGGGTGACAACCTATTACATGAATGAATACATACATTTGACTGTGGAGGGGGGGGGGGGGGTGACATCTGTAGCCAGTAGCTGGTCTAATAAAAACATTGAAGTAACAAGTGAAAACGCAGTGCCAGTAACTCAAGGTTCAATATGTTAAAGTCACTATGCAGGCAGTCAGAGCATACTGTAAATCTGACTTTGCCTTCTTGTTATGTGAGCACTTTGGTTACAACGATTATAACAATTGTTCCTGTAACTGGTATTCAATCATGTCTTCCATGTCCCTGGTTGTCACTAAGATGGCGACACTGGTACCGGGCTCTGGGATGGTTATCAATTTCAGGTTGCCTACATTACAGCTTCCAAGGACAACAGAAATTTTATAATTATTATCTCACATAATTGACCAAATTCAGACATTCATAAAGCCATAATTTACTCATTTAGATGTGTAATATAGTGGAAGTTCAACGGAATAACACAAATAGTTAGGAACTTGAGGAACCAAGTGCTTTTCGACTCCCCGTAGATTGTGTGCGTATACATGGACTTTATCCATTCATTGTTGCGAAAGAGCGCTTACCAACTTCCAAACTTGACACTCAACTTCAAAACTGTCCAGAACTTTTCGTTTTTACATGTTTCAAGTCAATTAACACAATTTACAGAGTGATGAGTCCTCTACTCTCATGCGTGGGAATCTTTAGAAATTCAAGTTACACTGGTACATTTTTAAGACCTGTGTCTTTTACATTCAAAATTACATAGCCCCACATAGTAACTTTTAACAAACTTCTTTGTTCTTTATGAGAGAATTAAAGTGTCTTGCAAACCAGTATTTGCATAATTCATCACTTCGTTCTTAAATATTATCAGAGTGTTCATACTACTGTGAAGAAACTAATTGTATTGTTCACATCCATAAGCCGTAAAGTCATTGGTTTAATTCGCATGGGGAACTTTGCTATTAATTTTACAGACTTTGTCCAGGTTTCATTGTAGAAATATTACCAGAGAATTTTATGGGCATCATAGAATAACAAGGTATTTCTATTACTGCACACTGATGTTCATTAAGGAAGATTGAAGGAAAGCTTGTGAAGTGGAAGGAAGTTTATTCACGCAAAATTTCTCTCCAACAAAAACCCCATCATTTACAACTCTCCAAACTTAGTTCATTACGTTAGCTATGTTAACTTTCCAATGAACAATGAACTTCCAAAGACCCCAACTGGTAACACTGGAAGAAACATAGCAATTAGACGTTAACTTCATAATTTTGTGTGTAATAATTGGACGTAATTCCACTTGCTACATAGTAGCAGATGCTGCAAAACTAGATATATAAGACACTTTCATACTGACGCTCAATAAACTGTGCAAAGCATCTGCCATCAATCTGATCACTAATAAATGCAGGGCATTTCACGTTTCCTGTTACACTTTTTGATAGAAAGCTTAGTAGACGAAGTTTTGGTAATGAGCTCATGTCCAGAAATGTACAAAGTCTCCTCTACAAACCATGAAGGCCTGTGTTAGGAATTGTGAAACACACTGGACACGGACAACAGCGAGAGCAAACTGCAGATTTTGTATCTTGTTTGTGGTGGCGAGGAGACAAAGTTAATTCACATCACCTGCAGTGCATAAAACAATGAACAGTAAGACATCCTTACTGAACAGATGCAACATCTAAATTGGCAGTCTCAATTTATGAGAAGCTGTTCATAGTTTACTTCAATGTAACTGATGTATACACTCAAAACTGCAAGTCTTCAGTTCTTGTATAGCTTGGCATTATAACAAGTCTCTTGACTGTAGTGATAAAACTAACGAGTGCATTACGGTGGATGTTCACATTCCAGGATACAATTTTTGTAACTAAAAAATGAGCAGATAACTGCAATAACGAATTTTATCCAAGTCTCTTAATTATCACGTTACAATGAAGTATTACACAGGAGCTCTAAATTCATATAAATTACTGTATTAAAGAAACGTCATTATTCCACTAGCGCTGTCGTCTGTTAAGTTTATCATTGGCCACCCAAATATGACAATGAAAGACACAGTAACAGAAAGTACACACACACACAAAAACCAAAGTTCTGCTGCACAGACTGCATAAAACCCCTTTCGGTGCGAAATAAACACACCAAGGTAGCTGCACAGTAAATATAGATGTATTTTGTAGTAAAAGGACGATACCAAGCTGTTAAACGTTGTTCTATTAATGTATTTATCAGCACTGAACATGTTATATAGTCAAAAACGCTGAACAGTTTATTGCTCATAAGTAAATAGCCAAAATGGTGCTAAATTACTTTCTGTACATTTAATTCATAAATCATGGAATTCTGCCACTTATTATTTGCAAAATATTCATGGGTTTTGTTATCTTATAGATGCCAATTTACCTCACTTATCCAGTGCATTCATTTCAATATGCACATTACACACAACGAAGTCATCTTTCTTGAAATGTTAACCATTTCCTACGTGGTGCAGAACAGATGTAGAGAATAATGCTCAGCTAACATTTATTTACACTGTATTGTATGATTAAATACAATGAATAAGAAAAAAGGTAATAGCAACGCTGCAGGCGAGGCACATACATAAACAGCTTGTGAAGAATACATGAAGTGAAACAACCAACAGGCTCTTTTTTCCAATACTACTCCTCGTCAGAACTAATGTTGCAACAGCGCATCACACCTGTGGGAACTGTGGCTGATGTTACACTGAAGCCAGGTTAACAGAAGTGACTGGGACACAATTTTCTCCTCACAATAACATGTTTCTTCGTACCTTGTTACCTTATATCCCAAGTTCTGGATGGTCTTCTTTGTTGCTGTAGTTCAGTGCGAAGTCAACACAGATATTGGAGAACAGGTGGCAGTTTCTTGTGCCACGTAGCACATTGCACTCTTCCGGTTATCCTATCTCCCTCAAGAAATGTTCTGATGTAAAGCCAGAGACAGGCCAACTTAGGAACAGCGACCCATAGAGTTACCACTGTCCTTTGGCATTTTATAGAGCACCCACAGTACTACCACATCTCACAAATTGGTCCGTGAAACATCGGGATGGTACATCTACTAAGATTGGCATCTCGCACTTTATTCATTCTAAGCTGTCCACTTCCACGCCAGATGAAAGTAGCAGTGCACTGGTATTTAAAATTGCATTCAGCTGAAGATTCTGAGATGCAACGATGTGTTCCGAGTGACTGAGGTACAAGCATGTCAGAATCTCACAACATGTAGCCACAGGCAGTCGTCGTCAACTGCTCTGTGTATATTGGTTTCTTGGCTCTTATGCTGGACTTTCCAGCAAAGGTGAGACAAGTACACAACAGGAAGAAACGTGCTGGCTGGTTGGCAGGTAGAGCTTATTTGTCAGAATTTTAAGTTTTGTGGAATGATGTTGGCCTACAGGCATCTTATGTCCCTCTTCCAAATAGAAAACAGCAGGTGAAGATTCTTCAGGCCCCTTATCAAGCTGACTGTACATCATGTCATCTTCCTGTTAAAGATGCAGAACCGTCTTCTTCAGTAACTGTCGTATTTCTCCTAGTAGTGGTCACCAGGTTCCAAATGAAGACTATTAGTGCAGACATCCGTTAGATCTGGGGTGACTGACAATCGGGAACATTACATTTTTTGAGATGCTGTGCAATGAACTGTTTTAGGTTGAAGTAACTGTCGAAACATTGTGGGGCACTGTTGCTGAAATTGAGGAAGCACTTTCACTTCAGTCTTCACATTTCGCACCAGCAACATAACTTTAGTTCTATCCTTCAGTAATGACCAACCCAGTGCATAACGTCTCAGTAATTTTGGAACACCAACCTCATCTGTCTCATTTGTTCATTTCTCTCGGTGCAGTGTTGAAGTGCTAAGCTTCTCTCTAGGATTGTCCCTCTAGTAATGGCTCCTGGAGGGGGTTACCATTATTCTCATTTACTTCTTTTGGCGATGATACAAATGCAGCAACTTTACCATTTTATGTGGTTTATGTCTCAACTCCTTCAGTTTTGATACAGAGGGACGTCATCAACCACAGGCCACATTGTTCCCAAATGATAGTAGTAGAGGGTGCATGATGTCTACACACCCATTATGGTATGATCTCGCCATCTTTTCATCAACCTTCATATCTGGGGCTTGTTCTGAAGCTTGTGAGTACTACGATTCTAGCACAGATTACCAGTATTGTCATATTACCCTCAGTTTGGAGGGCGACATTTTGTCTTACAGGTTGGCATTCCTAGCAGGGCTGACTTCACATCTATGGAGGCTCTCCTCCATATGGAATGTAAGATTAGAGAAAGAGAATGAGGGACACCCTCGGGCTCGCAACCTAATACCGTTGGGGTCGAAAAATCAAGAGTTGACCAAGAGAGGCCGACAGGAAAGGAAACCAAAAGTCAAAGTTAGTGGAAGTGGTGTCAGAGCGCTAGGTCATCTAAGGCTATTTGACACAAAGAGAAGGAAGATTTGTGAATTGTTACTTAATGCATAGTACACTCAATACATGCAAGCAAACCGTAAGTAATAAACATTATTTTCTATGCACTGACAGGAAAGTGCTTTTAACAGGAACAGCACTTACTGAATAAATATAATTTTTACATGTGGACACTTCATAGAGATTTGTTACATGTACCATTCAATTAGACATTGAAAACTGTTTAACTGGTACACACAGGTCACTCCTTAGCTAATAATTAAAGCTGCTTGGCATGAAAGTATTTTCCTCATTTTAATAATAGTGGAAATAATTACACATATTGTTTGATCTGGTACAGAAGTTAAAATTCCTCATAATTAAATTGAAATTGTTCCACTGAAATGTTACAATCTTTGTCTAAAATACTAACTTAGATAGTTATTGTGTATCTATAGGAAAGCATCATACAGCAATAACACACTACATGTTCAGCACAAAGCTAATCTTTAAGAGAGCTGATATGTCTGTCAGTTGAAATACTTTGCAGTGGAATTTATTGTCATGATGATAGCCCATGCATGTTCAGATAACGACTGACTTCAACCAAGACAAAATATATAGACTTTTTAATATGTAGATTATAGAACAGAATAAATTTCTTTTTCGAAAGTCCCCATGTATTTCTATAAGACTTATAGAGGAAGTAATGGGTTTTACTAATTAAAATGTTTAAAAAATCCAATTTACAAGCTTAATTTCAGTTAGCATTATTGGCTATTATTTAAAAATATGTTAACAGTATGTATGATGTCCCCCAAAATGTAGAGCACACATTATCAGTCCACATATACAGGGTGTTAACAAAAAGGTATGGCCAAACTTTCAGGAAACATTCCTCACACACATGTCCACGTAACATATTTACTTTCTTTGTGTCTGGAAACGCTTACTTTCCATGTTATAGCTCATTTTATTACTTCTTTTCAAATCACATTAATCATGGAATGGAAACACAGCAACAGCACGTACCAGCGTGACTTCAAACACTTTGTTACAGGAAATGTTCAAAATATCTTCCGTTAGCTAGGAAACATGCATCCACCCTCCATCGCATGGAATCCCTGATGCTCTGATGCAGCTCTGGAGAATGGCGTATTGTATCACAGACGTCCACAATGCGAGCACGAAGAGTCTCTACATTTGGCGGAGTTGCGTAGACCAGAGCTTTCAAATGCCCCCATAAATGAGAGTCAAGAGGGTTGAGGTCAGGAGAGCGTGGAGGCCATGGAATTGGTCCGCCTCTACCAATCCATCGGTAACTGAATCTGTTGTTGAGAAGCATACGAACACTTCTACTGAAATCTGCAGGAGCTCCATCGTGCATGAACCACATGTTGTGTCGTACTTGTAAAGGCACATGTTCTAGCAGCACATGTAGTATCCCGTATGAAATCATGGCGGTGAATCAATACATAATGGCGAAACTAAAATGAGCTCTTACATGGAAATTAAGCGTTTCTGGACACATGTCGACATAACATCATCTTCCCTTTATTTGTGTGTGAGGAATGTTTCCTGAAAATTTGGCCGTACCTTTTTGTAACACCCTGTATAACAATAAATGCATAATAGTACGCATTATATCAAACAGCAACAGAAGAGCATTTAACAATGTGAAGAACAGTAGACAATAAAATGTTATGATTTAAATTCTGTCCTTTTACTTCAGAACCACACTCTGTAGTGTGAAAACCATAACTGATCTAGTAACAACAGAGAGTCAAGATATAGTTAGCTGTTCAAACTTCTGCCTAAGATACACTTAACACAATATACAAGTCAATCGACATTGTAAGCACCTGTAAGAGAAGGTATAATATACATCCTTCAGGATAATCAGCTAGATGTAACACATCCTTTGTTAAGGATGCCGGTTAAGTGAGCAATAACATTTTAAAATTGTGGAGCATGCAAAGTAAGTAATAGCTGTATGTTACATGAAGAGTAATTAACATTTCTACATCAGCCATCTACAATCTCGTGTAGTATTAATCTGAAAATATTGTTCCATCCACATTGGAAGTACTAAACATGACACTGCATCATCTAACTGAACCACATGTAGTTCTGATCGTTGCAAATGTTTGTACCAGACTTTTTTTACAGTGCTCGCAAGAACCAACACTAATAGGGACTTCCGATTGCCATTACCGAAACTATGTTTCCTTTCAAAGCGAACTAATTTCAAAGACTAATAGTACAAACTTAAACTATGATATATTTGTGGAATACAACTATTTTGGGGAGAGAGTATGGATAACGAAACCATCTCCAAGCACACAAACACCAATTTCATTAATTACTTTGAAACTGGAATTTGGAGTCTACACCTGCAGTTTTAAGACTGTAAATTAATCCAAAAAGTAATTTTACACGAATTGTTGAATACATATGTGAATAACAGTGGCCGGCCGTAGTGGCCGAGCAGTTCTAGGCGCTTTAGTCTGGAACCATGCTGCTGCTACAGTCACAGGTTCGAATCCTGCCTCGGGCATGGATGTGTGTGCTGCCCTTACGTTAGTTAGGTTTAAATAGTTCTATGTCTAGGGAACTGATGACGTCAGATGTTAAGTCCCATAGTGCTCTGAGCCAGTTTTTTAAAAAGCTTTAAGGTCGTATGATTATGGTAACAGAAAAATTTAACTGCGAACACTATGGCTTCAACTAATAATTCCTTTCACAGAGAGGTAAGTGTAGTGAGAGGTTACTTTTTATTATGACTGGTTTTGGTCATTTACCATTTATGTAAAAGACCAAACAGAAGGAAATGGAATCTAACATCAAAATGGTTCAAATGGCTCTGAGCAATATGGGACTTAACTTCTGAGATCATCAGTCCCCTAGACCTTAGAGCTACTTAAACCTAACTAACCTAAGGACATCCAGGCCCAAGGCAGAATTAGAACTGCGACAGTAGCAGTCGCGCGGTTCCAAACTGTAGCGCCTAGAACCGCTTGGCCAATCTGGCCAGCAATCTGACATCGAAACTGAACAGAGGACCCAGTAAGATTACTAAATAGAGTTTCTTTTCGAGAAAATTACCATCATATGATCAGAATTCATACCTTTCATCGTACACGAAAAACGATTATCATAATGAAAATATATGAAACAGTGAACGTAGTGTTGGAATTCTAAAGTAAAAAACTGTCTGTGAGGTACACAGCTAAGATATGAAGTGTCGAAGTTAACAGTTCGAAGATCATGCAAACAAAGAGCGTGAATGTGCATAATACATAACATTAGGTAAAAACACTCCTATGTCAAGTTTGTACGAATGTATAACAGTAACAAAGCTGTGTTCAACAAAGGCATTTTAAAAAATCAACCAAATGGCAAACATACGTACAGGGGGCACATGATGTATACATGCCATACAAACGTAATAAAAACAGTGTACAAACCATAACGTGTAGAAAGCAGAAAACACCCATGTCATAAGCAGCTGACTCTCTAAACATACTGGAGTCAGATATAATTAAATTATATCAAGGAACGTAGATGCAGTACTACATCTAGTATTTATGAAGTATAATAATATGAAGAGATGGCAATGTGTATATCAAACTATCGTATCAAAAACTATCTCTCTATAAGCTTCTGCATAATCACATTAAACTAACAAAGAACACACAACAACAATAAATCCTTAAAAATGTAACCATACATCGTTCATATTAGTCGTACTTGAGACAAGGTGTGGGGAGTCAACAACAGGCAACCAGTATTACCGATCATACTGAGTGCGCTTGTGACATTTCTCTTTCCACAATTACTAATTATAAAGGAAACTATTCGCAACTGAATCACAGTAGTGTGTACAAATATCTACAAGGAAATATTATACTAAGAACACACATTTGTGATGCAAGCACTCTTACAGAGAGAGGCTCATAAGCGCTAGAGTAACAATGAATTACTTTGTAGCTGCACACACTTTCCAGGTAACACTCTAGATATTACAGTTATTAATAGGAAACCAAGCTCAAACTAACATGTTGTGTACGAGGGTTGACTGAAAGGTAATGCCTTCACCTCCGTAACATTTCAACTGTTGACAGCATTGGTATGTGGCAGGTACTGGCTTGTTCTGTAGCCTCTCCTCTACAGCTCCAGGTGGCAGGAAGCCTAAGCATTGAACTGTTGTAGTGTTACAGTGTAAAGTATGGAACCCTACAGACGGTAGGGCAATGCATTTAAGCAACGTGTAGTCATTTGATTCTTGACAGCAGAATGTGTCACTCCAAAGGAGATTCATCAGAGAATGTAAGCATTTTATGGTGAATGTGTTGATGTGAGTACTGTCCGTCATTGGGCGTGTAAGTTTAAAGGTGTTGATGCGAGAACATCTGACTGGCGTGACAGAGTTGGATGTCCTGGAACAGCAACCACTGAGTTTCACAAGCAAACCGATGACTGATTCAGAACGATCGTCTTATCAGTCAGAGAGAAATTTCAAGCACAATCAGCATTTCACAAGAATGTGTGGGTCACATTATTGCTTCACGTGTAACCACAGAAGAATTTCAGGGACAATCTCACCACCATGTATCGAAGCAGGGTTGCCCACTGCTATCCTGCTTTGGTCTTACGCTACTTCAGTAACCTAATTAAGCAATGAACGTTTAATTTTTTTTTTTTTCATTTTCACTACTCAGATCCCGACTACAGATTCTGTGGCCTTCAGCCTCATAGCACAGAATTCAGAAATAGTTTAAATAAAATTCCCCTAGTAAAACCTATTATTTCAGTACATTCTAGTATATATTCTAAAAGCAATGAGGTAATCAGTTTTATTGGAAATGCATACTATTAACAGTTATGGACGATGACATATTGTGCAATATATATTAAGTAACATTCGAGTGAGCTAATAGATCAAATTCAGCTATAAGACTGCATCCAAAAGAAAGCCTAAATTTTACTGATTCCAGCAAAGTGTTTAAATTTACCCAAAGTCTGTTAGTTCAATAGATATTAAGACTTAAAATCTGTTGCCTGTATGACTTTCAGTGCCAATTGTGACCAAACTACTAAATAATTCCGACATCTGTTTTGATATTTTTGATATCTTTATTTTCCTACGTAAAGTGACTCCAGTCTCAACTTTGTAAGTGCATTAATTAAGAATTAAGTAAATTTGAATATGTAAAAATTATTGTTCTAAAGTGCTACCGTGGTTACAAGTCGGGAATTCCCACGGCGGATGCATAAGTTAGTTTCGCGTATTTAAATTGATACAGCTTACTAATGTTAGTTAAATAATAAACCCAATAGTTAACTTAAAAACCAGTTAGAAAGGATCATTTTAACCCTGGGAAATTATAAACTATAATATATTAACAGAATAGTCAAACATTCAAGCGCTCGTCTATTTAAGGTCGGAGCTAGTGCAGCTCTAGTTAGTTCTCGGTCAGATTCTCTTGGAGCAAAAGTGCAGCAAGTTGGTCAATTTTTTCGGTAATTGTGACTGTGAACTTTGTTAAAGACTGGAAGTTTTTAACCTTCCTAATGTGACGATTAAGTGTAAGAGGTCTGGTCACATGAATATTCTGTGTGCTAGTGAGAACAAAGAAATCGCCATGTGGTTGACATAAATGTTCAACAATCAATACAATCTTGACTTTTGATTTTGGAAAACTTAACCTAGGATCCTGGCTTCTTAATTTCAGTGTGATTTAGGTGAGACAGACGTAGCTACCGGGAAGACAAAATTGAATAAGCAAAGCAAGTTAGATCGAGAACACTGGGCGAGGAAATATTTCAGTACCGGTACATCCGATTGTGACGTGAACTTTAAATGACACTACTAAATAAGGACATGTCCCGGCACGTTACATGTGGTGTCCCAGGTGAGGAAACAACCCAGCACGTTACAACCATACAGAATCCTCCATACAGTCCAGATTTAGCACCATTTGACTTCCATCTGTTCTTGATAATGAAAGGCGATCTGCTGGAACATTATGCTTCTGATGAATACGTTGAGAGAACTGTGAGACTGGTTTCAGGAACAGTGTCGACTTCTTCTGTGATGGATTCAGAATACTTGTTCATTGTTGGCAGAAATTTATCCAATTGGCTCGTGTTGATTATGTGGAAAAGTGAATACTTTTAGTTAAGGATCACGTTCTGCAGACTATGTCTACATGTGATTTATTAAGATATTGCCATCCAAACCCAATTAACGAAGGTGGAGCATTACTTTTCACTCAACCCTCGTACTTGACTATGGCCTATTACATATAACGACAGGAACAAGTGTTGTACCATATTATGATTGTGTGTTATTAAAGTTTCAACAGCATGCAATAAAACCCATGAAAAATGATAAAGCTAAAGGACACAAAGCAGAAATTTAATACATTTGTTGTTTTAAGCCTTTATTTTAAATGAATATGATGGATTTTAGAAAACTTTTGTTTGAATTCTCTGACTGGAAATGTGGTTTCCATAGGCCAGGATGTATTGAACCTCAAGCAAACTTTGAAAATGCTATGGGAGATGGCCAAATACAAACTAGGAGGAAAAGTTTACTATTGTGTTTCTAATTGTTATCAGTTACAATTACAATTATTTAAAGCTGTTTTATACACTGCGGTTTCTTTGAATCTCTGGTATTTTGCAAATGATAATATTTTACATATCTGTTGTTCAGCATTTAGAGGTTTGAAATTGTGTCTAATGTTTGTTGGAAGCAACAAAGTGCTCATTATGAAAGTGAGTGTATGTTGTGCATCCTTATCTGCACTGCCTGATGACCTCTCACCGTTTCTGACAAATCCTTTTCTTTGTGTGTTGTAATCTTTTAAGATGCAGGAAAATATATGTAACACTGAAAATAAAATTGTCTGGATTTACTCAGAAATAGGTATGATCTTACATCCAAGATTCATTTCTGTTGAACCAGGAAGCTATCAGATAGGAATGATTAACCAAATTCATGACATGCAGCACTAGATTCAACTTTTAGTAAGATCAGTGGAATAGTGTTTGGGAAAAAAGTGCCTTCAGTCCTGGGTCCATGCTTTTCTGATTTATTTCAATGATCTAATGCAGTTGTGAATGGAGTAGAATAAACTTACCATGTTTTCATATGGCACCAGAATACTGACACATCTTTTACGACTGAGTGGCAAATCTGCAAATTACAGCCTCCTTGATCTCCACTGGTGGCGCCAAGGGAATCAGAGGAGAGCCGTGTGGAGGAGACTGGTTAGTTGGTTGTTTGAGGTTTAAGGGACCAAACAGCAAGGTCATCAGTCAATTATTTCAAATAGGGTCCATTCCGCTAATGGGACATCTGAGGAAAGTCAGAACAATAAAAGGGAAGAAGGCAAAAACGTAAAAGGGCAGTCATGTTGTAAATCGTAAAAAACAAAATGAGGCAAGTTGGCAAGAGAACAAACCCAACGCTATGCTGAAGCAGCATAGGCAAGACCACCTGTGACTCAAGATGTGCAACCTATGGTAAAAGGAGACTGTTTTACCTTTTTTTTAAAGGATTGGTTTGAGTAAAAGGGCAAGAAATGATTATCTCTGTCAGGGAGATGAGTCTGGAATCTCCAAACATGGCTTACAGTGGGAGACACACAAACACTCACCGCCCTGCCCCAATACCTTAAAACTGAGAATAAAATCCACTTTCCTGGAGAAAACCGAAAACCAGAGAGACCATCCGGGAATCGTCAGCCAACATCAAAGGTAAAGTGTGGGGCAGTCTGTACTTAGCACGCAGAGCCAAAAGAAGGGGGCATTCAAACAAAATATGGGCAACTTACTGGAAGGCTCCACAACCACAAAGTGGGGGTGGCTCATGACGCAAAAGAAAACCATGGGTCAGCATGGTATGGCGAATGCGGAGATGACACAGTGTGGTGAAGTCTTTCGGGAGACGCGAAAGGAAGAACGCCACAGGCCTGTGGTCACCTTAATCACGTGAAGTTTATTAGAGAGAGGAGTAGCGAACTAAGTATGGGCCCATGATTGTGCGAAGTGGGATTTGATGTGGAGCCGTAAATCGTCTGCAGGAGGGGTTACAGAAAATGGGTGGTAAGTGACTGCACCTCCAGCCAAACGAACAGCGAGCTCAGTACCCGAGATGACAACATGGCCAGGGACCCAAAGAAAGTCAATGGAACAAGCAGCACGGTGAATATCAGCGAGATGGTCATGAATGGCAGAGACCAAGGGATGGCGCGAAAAACACCGGTCAATAGCAAGAAGGCCACTCATCGAGTCCGTACATAACAAAATGCGGTTGTGTTGGGACTCTTTAATGAAGGTAAGAGTCTGGGAAATTGCCATCAATTCCTCAGTAAACACCCCACATGTAGATGGCAGCAGATGATTTTCCGTTCCAATAGAGGACGTGAAGGCATACCCAACATGATCAGTAGATTTAGAGCCATCAGTCTAAAAAACGACAGCATCCCAAAACTCCCACAAAATTCGGCGGAAAAAGGAAAGGAACACCACCACGGGGGATGGAATCTTTCGGACCACGGCAGAGATCCATCCGAATTCGAGGCCGAGGAACTAACCAAGAGGGGGGTGGGGGGGGGGGGGGTGGAGGGAACGGAGCGAGGAAGACAGGACAAAGAAGGAAGCTGAAAACACGACAAAGAGATGCAAGGCGGAGCCCAACCGATAAACCCGCCTGTGGTCGGGAGTCGGGTGGGCGACGTCCATGGTCTGGGAACAGGATAGAATAGGAAGGATGCGTAGGAGAGGAACGGATAACGAGTGCATAAGACACCAGAAGCTGGGACCGCCGAACAGAGGGGGGGGGGTGGATCCCAGCTTCAACCAGGAGACTGGTCACCAGTGCCTTCCCTACTAGCCCTGTTGATAAACGGATACCACAATGGTAGACTGGATCCAGCATGTGCAGTGTGGAAGGAGCAACAACCATAAACTTGTCAACCATAGTCCAAGCGAGACAGAACTAGAGCATGATAAAGACGGAGAAGGAGGCAACGGTCCATACCCCAATAGGAGTGGGCAAGGAAGCGAAGGACATTGAGTTTACAGAAACATTCTACCTTCAGGAGTCTGATATGTGGCAGTCAAGTGAGCTTGTTGTCGAAAAGAAGACCCAGGAAACGAAACTGTGGGACCAAAAGGCAATCGTTGTGCAGCGAGATAGAGCTCTGGATCAGGGTGGATCGTAGTACGGCGACAGAAGTGGATCACCCGCGATTTTGAAGGAGAGAATTGAAACCCGTGTGAGAGGGTCCATGCAGATGCACGCTGTATAGCTCCCTGGAGCTGCCGCTCTGACGATGCCATCGAGGAGGAACTAACCCAAATGCAGAAATCATCCACATACAGGGCAGGGGCAACCAAAGGACTGGCAGAGGCCACAGGTCCATCGACAACAATGAGAAAAAGAAGGACACTCCAGACAGAACCCTGTGGGACACTGGTCGTCTAGGTCTGTGGAGAACTAAAAACAGTACCAACTCAAGCTCTGAATGACCGATAAAAATCGGTAGTGGGCCCCAAAGACCCCACTGATGAAGGGTAAGTAAGATGTGATGGCGCCAGGCCGTGTCATAGGCCATTCGAAGGTCAAAAAACACTGCAACCAAATGTCGGCGCTCCGAAAAAGCCTGCCGAACTGTGGATTCCAAGTGAAGAAAATGATCGATTGGAGATTGTCCCTCTCGGAAGTTACACTGGTAAGGAGACAATAGATCCCAAGATTCGAGGACCCAATTGAGCCAACGGGCTACCATCCATTCAAATAACTTACAAACAACATTGGTGAAACTAATTGGCCGATAGCTGTCAACAGATAGCGGGTTCTTACCAGGCTTAAGGACAGGAACCATGATGCTATCCCTCCACTGAGAAGGGAAGTCACCCTGGAGCCAGATACGGTTAAACACCCAAAGAAGATGTTGCTGTTGTGGAGCACTGAGATGGTGAAGCACTTGATTATGAATGAAATCTGGACCAGAGGACGTATCATAAGAAGAAGATAGAGCAGAAATAAATTCCCATTCAGTGAAAGGTTTGTTTTAAGTTTCTGACTCACAAGGGGAGAAACATAAGGTGGAAGCATCAGGCTGCTGCTTTTGGTGAAGGAAAGCCGCTGGATAGGAGGCTTATGCTGATGCCACTGCAAAATGGGTCGCAAGGTAGTCTGCACAAGCTAATGGGTCCGTACAAAGGCCATCTGGGAGGTGAAGGCCTGGGAGGCTGGACTGCCGATGGCATCTTTGGAGAGAGCGAAGTGTAGCCCATACCCGTGACAGAGGGACAGAAGAACCATGGGAAGAAACGAATCGTTCCCAACATATCCGCTTGCTCAGTTTGATTAAATACCGGGCTTTCGCGCGGAGGCGTTTAAAAGTAGCAAGGCTGGCTATGGATGGGTGCCTCTTAAGGTGTTGCAAAGCTCAACGTCGATCACGGATGGCAATGGCAATGGCTGTACTCCACCATGGGACTTTCCGGCGACGAAATGGCCCAGATGAGCGGTGGACAGGAAGGCTAGCAACATGAACGATAGCGTCAGGCGCGTCACGTAGGATGTCATCAATACAACCGGACAAAGAGGGAGAAAACACGATCTGTGCTGTGTATAGAGGCCAATCGGCACGTTGGAAATACCAACGAGGTAATGTGTCCATCGGAGAGCGGGAAGGGAGCGAGATAATGAATGGGAAATGTTCACTATCACAAAGGTGGCGACCAGTGTAATGAAGGCAGGAGAGAGGGAAAAGAAAGAGAAAGATCAATGGCAGAAAGCGTACCATGACCGGCACTGAAATGAGTAGGAGAGCCATCATTAAGAAAGCACAAGTCGTGGTCTGCTATAAACTGCCTTTCCATCTAGACGAGGTCTTCTTATAGACCACTGCCCCACAATAGATGATGAGCATTAAAATCCCCAAAAAGGAGGAAAGGAGGAGGAAGTTGCTGAGGAAGGGCAGTTAAGGTAGCACGTGTAAGACTCCTCTCAGGAGGGAGATAAAGATTGCAAACTGTGAGCGCAGAGTAAGTGGACCCTAACAGCAACCGCTTCCAATGTAGTTTGAAGAGGAATCCACGTGCTAGTAATGTGTGTACGGACCAACATACAAATGCCACCAGAAGCCCGCAGGGGTTCGACCCGATTTCGACAGAAAACACGGAACACAAGGAGGGTCGGTGAGTGAGCACCAGTAAAATGAGATTCCTGGAGAACCACGCAAGCTGCATAGTAGGACAAAAGAAGGGATTTCAATTCTGGAAGTCGACGATTGGATTTAGCGTGTTCAGCCTCCCTTTAAACCATCGTTCTGTGATTCTCCAACGGAATTGTAATGGATCCTGTCATACCGCAGGGTCCCCACCCATCACCGACAACGAGGGGGCGACACCCATGAACTACAGGTCAGAATCCGGTTGTGAAGTCGGAGAAGGGACCTCCGGTGACAACAGAGGCTCTTTGTCCCGGGACTTATATTTCTTCTTCTTTTCAGGCTGCGCTCGAGGAGGGCTGTGTGGCAAAAAGGAGCCAGCTGCAGCAAGATCAGGAACAGAAAGAGACCGGGCGACTTGGGGGCCAAAAGATCGCGGCTCTCTCGGTCGTTGCAGGGCAGCAAACCTTTGGCCTGGAAGGTGCCTGGAAGAGGCATCCTGGGGAGGCGCCCTTGACCGGCAGACGCCGAAGGAGTGGAACACTTCTCTGGCTGGGGAGGGAGGGCAGGCCCCAGGGGAGAAGATGTGGGAGCCGCAGGGGAGGGGGGGGGGAAGAGGGATCCAGGATGAGGGTAAGGAAGGGTGAGGAAGGGGTGAAAATGTAACCAAGCCGTAACTAGATGTCACAGACACAGGGTGAAATCATGTATATTTCTTAGGTGCCCTCTGTGTAGGTTAAACGATCGAGTGACTTTCTTCTTATATACTGGGCAATCTGGTGAATGTGGAGAATGACTGCTGTGACAATTTACACACACAGGAGGGGGAACACAGGCACTCCTCTCATGGAGTGGACGTCCACAGTCGCAATAGAGAGGTGCCTGTGAGCAGCGGGAAGACGTGTCCAAAACGCAAGCACTTAAAACACCTCATAGGAGGTGGGATGTACGGCTTCCCATCACATCGATACACCATAATCTTAACTTTCTCAGGGAGGGTATCTCTTTCAGAGGCCAGAATAAAGGCACCAGTATCAATACGATTGTCTTTAGGACCCTTCTGAGCACGCTGAACCAAGTAAACACCACGCCATCCGAGATTGTCCTGAAGTTCCTCATCAGTTTGAAGTATGAGGTCCCTGTTAAAACCACACCTTGTACCATATTTAGAGACTGTTGCTGATAAAAACTGCTTTAGCTGCCCAGTCTGCAGCCCTACGTGCCTGTATCCAGCTTGGCACAATTGCTGTGTCCATTACCCCCCACCAAACCCGACCGCATCTTGCTCAGGGAGTCCACTTCGCCAAACTTGTCTTCAGTGTGTTCCACAAAGAATAAAGGTTTGGTATTGGTGAAAGTATCTCCATCAGTCCTAGTGCAAACTAGATAATGGGGGAAAGGTTTTGCCCCTAGCTGACGGGCCTGACCCTCTTCCCAGGGGTAGCCACGGAAGGGAAGGCCGAAGGGACAAGAGAAGCAGCACTTGAGGAATCAGTTCCACACGGAGACATGGCCGCAGAAGAACGGCCAGAGTTCAGGACCCGTATGCGTTTCATTTGCATAGCGTCCGCCCTGATACCATCCCCTCCGATCAGGGGCTCTCCTCACGGACGCCACCTAGCCACAGCAAGGGCCGTCTGGCACCGCGTCCATTGCCAGGAGTTCCGATGCTCCAGGATGACGAGCAACCACTCCAAGGCATGCATGAGGATGTCACAGGGATCACACTTCTGATACCTGAGCTGTGTGTTCAGGGGGCTCAACAAAAAGGGTATATAGCGACCCCACCACATGGGCTGGCTACCGTGCTCGCTATGCACCCTAGTGTCAGACAACGACATGAAAGAGAAGGTAGAACGTACTAGGAGGGCGCACGTCGGAGACACTAGGTAAGGTGCTTTTCCCCAAATGGTTCACACTATGGAGGAGAAATTTTGTAACGGAGGTCAAACCCCAGAGGGGGACCAAGGAATGCCAAAAGAAGGAAATGATTATGGAACAAAGCCGAATTGTACAACCAACAGAACCAGGATGATAGCAGGGGCCAACATAAGCAAGGACACCAACAGAGGGAGAGGAGAGGGCGAGGGGAAAGGAGCTAGGAGGGGAAAGGAGGGGAAGGGAAAGGAAATGCAGCCCTGGAGAGAAAGAAGGCTGCAATGGCTCGGGGCCCCATGCTCGCCACGCATGTATTCACAAAAGACTTATTGACCCCCTGGGAGGGTGGAGGCTGGTGGGGCAAGACAATGATATCTGCAATATACGGGCAGTGATAGCACATTTAAAGTAATTGTCTGATGAATGGCGCTGCCTTGATTTTGCTGATATGGCAGTGCTTAACTGGAGTGATGTCCTTACTTGCATGGTAAGACTTCTTACAATAGTGGATTTAGGCAGAGGAGAATGGACTTCCCTACAGAAGTAATATGTTACTTGTTGGTGGCTAACGATTAATTCTTTACATCAGCTTACACATCCCTATATATTTCTATACTTCCATCGTGATTGAAGACGTCTTGCATTTTGGTGGCTCAAAACTTGGGTAGGAGAAGGAGCAGCACTTCCGTGGGTCAATTTACTTCCGCTGATCGTGGCAGTATTAAGATACTGACTGTGACTTAACCTAAGACGTTTGTCATCTCACAAGAACCTTCCCAAGTTTTACGGAACACTCCTCATCTGTCATATGCAGCACATGGCATTGTGTGTGACAAGTGTTGTAATGAAACCTATTATTATTTCATTAACACATGGACAGAAAACACGACAGTACGTTAAACATAGGTTCTCACTAGTTATATTCAATGGAAGGTTACTGAAGCACTGCTGCCAACCTTTGATGGGTTTGACGTACCTGTACAGAGATGTGGATTTACGTAAAGATCGTAGCAGAATGTGATTAACTGATGGAGATAGCCATGTGATTAGTAATTCGGAATGAATTTGAAATTGAGGATACCACCGTTATGCTGTCATAGTTATCTTGTGAGTGTCCTTGCTATGGCTATCAATTTTACGATGCTGGCTTCCAGAAACTAATTATGGTTGATTTGAGACTGTGTAAAATGTGTGTGACGTGTGCTTGGATGGGCATTTGATGTCCAGTAAATGTTGGCGTCTGAAATGTGACGTCAGTTGCTACCAACCGGAGGTTAACGGCTGTTAGTAGCACAGTGGACTGTGGCAGCTTGGGTTGGCCAAGGTTTCGTCAGGGGAAGCTACGTTGCATTCTGTTAAACCTAGTTTTTTCCTGTCTTTCAAATCTTTATTATTGCATTTGCTGCATCATACATTTCAATATTCCCTTAGGTCCAAGGTGTGTAAATAGTGTTGAGATTTTAATTCATTCCCCATTGTTAAGTGGCCTGCATGTCTGTTTCACTCACTGACTGTTTGCACGATTATTTTCTGATTTAAAAAAAAGTTGTCTCAGTGTTCCAAGAATTTGCAATATTTGAAGGATCTATGTTAATTAAATGTATGGTTCTTGCGAATCCTTTCAACTTCATGCTCTTCATTAGTCTACTTTGACGTAAAAAATTTGGAAAGTAATGGTTATTAAAACTAAGCGTTTTTGAGTGTTACTCTGCGTTTTAAGACCCAGTGCAGGCTCCATATACCACTTGGTATGCTGAATTCCTTTGCTTGGGCTGGCTAAGGAGTAGTTGACAGCTATTACACAATTTATATGAAGTCACGAGAAGCCAGATTAACACAAAGACAGTCAACAGCCAGCAGGTGAGTTGGTAGCACCACGTTCCTGGGCATTTGCGCCAGCTTCCAACTACGCTGGGAACATGGCGTTCATTCAACTGAGCAAAAGTGAGATCAGCAGCCTTTACATCAAAACGTCTGTCATATTGGAGACGAAACGGTCACAAAAACCGCTTACGTTGTTTCTGTGCACTCTATGAAAAGAAACCTAATTATCTTCTGGGCCACCTTTTCTCTTCCTCATACTATCTTCACTGCTTAGTGAAGTGAGTAAACTTGTGTGTAAACTAAGTTCAAGAATCTGTTTCGCGTATTCTCAGTTGGCTAAACTGATTTGCTTCTCGATACATTTAGTTCTCTAATGTGTTGCTATCAAGGACTCCATTGTCTGAACAACTCAGCATTTCACATGTGTAACTCCAAATAAATGAATGCTGTAGTCCACTTCTGAAGTAATATTCCATGAGCTTTTCAGCTCAGTGGGAGGGAGATTAAAAAGTTACAGAGCAGCATACTTACCACCTCCTCACAGCAGGTTGCATAACTGGCATTCATTGTCTCTCACCCCTTATGCTACCCCTCTTGCGCATCATGTGAACAGACTCCTTATGTAAGGTAAGAAGCTTTCTAGTTTTACAATTGACAGCTGTTTCAGGGGTCTATTTAGCTTCACATCCGTAGGTGTTCCCTGAACGTGTCCCACATGTGACCACCGCGTGGTGCTAGTAGAGCAACAACTGTCTGCCAGACAATGGCTGTACGTCTTCTTAATGTATTCCAAGACCTTACTGGACAGAGAGGGAACGAATCAGTACATAAAAAGCTCCTTTTGTAGGGACACATCTCTAGGAGAATGGGAGTAGGTGTTTATGTCAAATGAACGTCGAGAACGTTAGCAGAAATTCTACAGAACATGCTGTTCAAAAGCAATGATATGTCCCACAGGGAAGTCGTTCAGATAATGGAAATCAACTACGCTATACAAGAGAAAATGGTGTGACACGATACTGTTGGTGCGACATACACGATGCTCACCGAGTAGGCAGGCAACACGTCTGTACTAAAATAGAAATGGTTACCTGCTAAACAACTCACGACACTATTACGTTACCACCTAAACTGACGAACTAATCTCTTTCCTTGGTCGACATGTTATTCAAACATTCGTTAAGTAGGCGGTAGAAAAACGACATACATTTTGTTTGCAATGCTGAAGACGGTTGCATTCAGTTAAGTAGCTTGGAATTGGAGAACGGCACAAACTCACGTTTGGCACTGCTGATGGGAACCATAGCTTTGTCACAACTCAAAATTTTGTCAGATTTCCCTCATTTTCAATACTGTCTCGCTCCAGCAGGAATCGGAGGAACAATCCCATTGATGATGTTAATTCCTATGTTGCAAAGGGTACCTACAAACAGGAATTGAATACAGGCATTCATCGTTTTACACGAAATCATACCATTCAGTTATTTCTGCCGATAACGGCAACAGCTTTTTGAGGGCGGTTACTGTAACAGCGAAGATGCATGTACCCTGAGAATATTCAAAGAATATATTCGAAGCTGAGACAAGAAATATTAGAAACTCTAGAAGTTACAACTACTCAGGACCTTAGCCTTTAATCTGCCAAGGATATTATTTTCAGTACACAGTTTTATTGTTCAAACGCTCTACCGAGTGTTCCAGGCACGCAGCAGCAACGCTCTCTAACTTTATCGCCCCTTTCTATAGATTTCTGGAACGCGAACTGGTAATAGGGATTGGTCAAACAAATGGACAGCCAGCCAGCTTTTGCCCCCAGACGAAACAGTGCATGCTAAGTTTTGGACATCTCATACTGATGCAAACTTTCAGAAGATGATGCCTACATCTTTGGCTTTTATTAATTTGTTTGAAGCCTAGGGTATCATCGGGAGACTGGGCCTAATGTATGAAGTGGTAATGAAATCCCAATTAAAAGGTTAAAGAATCTTGAAAGCAAGTTTTGTGACATGATACCAGGTCACTGTAGTAAATACAATCAGTAGCTAGGAATTCCTCCTCAATGGCTCACATGAAGGTGCAATATTAGTCCCAATGGTACTTACACTTCACATCGTGGATGTGCCAGAAATAATATCTAAGAAATTTGGTTACGTTGCTGATTGGATAATAAGAACGAGTAAAATTTGTTAAAATACGGAAGACGTCCTCACATATAATTTGTCTGCACTGACAGTACTTCTGAAAACGGAGGCTTGCAGCTAACATTAGTGAAACGCCACCTCTGACGACGCAGGGAGCACAACATATACGCAATTTGTTGACGCCGTCCACGCCAAGGAGCAGGTGCCTGTCCTAGGAACACCGGGGCTCTGAACAAATGGCTTCTGTCATTCCAGGTGGTTTGCTGTTTTTTGTTGTAAGGCGCAAAGATTTTGTTCTTTCGTGCCAACGTCAGAACTGTAGAACACGAAGATGAAAAAGGGGTTAAAACGACTAAACGGTAAACTCAATTGATGGAGGAAAAGACAGCTTAAAAACAAAGACTGATAAAGGTCTATAAAATACACCATAGAGACAATGGAGGTGCTACACTGAAGATTAAATGTCCTTCGCCATATCGCTACAACAGATCGAGAGTAAAACACGGTCGATAGCCCGCAGCACGCCTGATAACGTAGACGGCAAACGTAAATGAGAACATAAGTGGTTAAGAAAAGTGCATTGTGAATCGTCAGAGACTCAGGATAATGAGTACAAAGTGGTAAGTGATCACCTCTAAACTAAGGACGATGGCTAAGAAGAGAGTGCCCAATACGCAACCCAGCTAAGATGATCTGACGTCAAGAGGGCAGAGGAGGAGGCTGTCCAAGCCACTGGGAGAGCCTTAAAAACCCAGGGATTATTCCTAGAATGGAGGACAACTGGTGATGCCAAAGTGACACCACCTGCTGGCAGACAGGAACAGAGATCATCTGGGAGAATATAAGAACCAGCCGGCTGAGGTACGAGGACTGCAGTCTAGGCAGCAGCGTCAGCAGCCTCATTTCCTGGCAGACTGACCTGAGCAGGAAACCACATGGACTTCACAGTGGATCCCTCAGGAGTGAGAAACTGAGTTTTCCTGGACCCGTTGCACCAAGGGATGGGCAGTGTACAGTGGTCAGACTCTGTGCCCTTTAGTCTTCGTGCACAGGACAATGGAAAAGCCTGTGTCACCAGATCTATTCTGGCCTCTGAGGGCGAAGAGCTCTGCTGGAAATACTGAGTAGTGTTGCAAAGGCAGATACGGAAAAACGTTGGTGCAGATGACAACGGCACACCTGATTCCACAGTCAGAGCCATCAGCATACAGAAAGGTACTATTAAAAAGTCGCGTGTGTAGGTAGTGGAAGTCAAGGCAATAGAACGAGGCTGCAGTTGTGTCCTTGGGGAGCAAATGAAGGCTAAGGTGAACACAGGCTGCCACAGAAAGCCAAGGTGGAGAAGGGTTCACTCCCACTAGGATAGTTGCAGGTAGTGTAAAGTTCGGCTGCTGGAGCAAGAACTGAAAATGGGCTCCAGGAGGTAACTGAAGAGGAGTGGGCCCGATACTGGCTATCAAAGTAGTCATCGAAGGAGGCATAGGATGGGTGGCCTGGCATGGCGGAAAAACTCCATGTTTATCTCTTGAGGATAACTTTAGTATGACTGGTAATTCAACAGCTTCGGCATACGCGCTGAACTTGGCTAGCATAAAAGGCGCCAGTGGCCAAACAGATGCGACGATGGTGGGTAGTGTTGAGATGGCATACGAAGGACAGACGCACAGATGCGTAAACAAAGCACCAATATTCTAGTTTTTATTGGACAAGGGACCAGTACAAACCGATAAGGGGGGTTCAATCTGCCCCCAGGAAGTATCATTGAGGACATGTCCTACATTGAGGAACTACGTACAGTGGGCTCCCAGGTGGGACACGAGTGAGAACGAACAGTTTCCTATTGAGCATGAGCCACAGGAATTTCGTAGTTTCAACTAACAGAAGAGCAGCAGGCCAAAGTTGAGAATATGGGGGGAGAAATCAACTGCACTGACAGGAACCAACACAAACGGTTTTGTCAGTGGAAAAAACAATACCATTCTCGATGCTCCATGAGTGAAGAAGTTAGAGACGTCGCTCAATGTGAGAGGTTCCTGGAGGACTGCAATGGATGGCAGAATCGTCAACAAAAAGGGAGCCAGAGGTGCTCAGCAGGAGGCAGGCCATTATAGCGTTAATGGCGATAGCAAAGAGGACAACGCTGAGGATGGAAATTGAGGTACACCGTTTTCCTGGATAAAGTTGTCTGACGAGGCACAACCCACATACACCTTGAAAACTCCATCTTCTAAAAATTGCTGAGGTGAACAGGGAAGCTATGTGTAGAATACAGACATACCAGTCCTCCAGCAGGTGTCTTCCACAGAATCGAAAAATATTGCTTGCCAGGGATTTCCACAGAAAGCCCTTCATGGTATAGGTGGACAAAGTGAAGAAATGGTCAACTGGAGAATGGCGCACTCTAAATCCACATTGGGCACTGGGTAGTAAATTGCAGGACTAACCACCACGCCAGGTGGGATGAATCATATGTTCAATAACCTTGCAAACAGCTGCTGAGAGAAATGGGGCAGTAGCTGGAAGAGTGCTTCTCCTTACCCTGCTTATGCTTGGGTGTGACGGTGGCTTCAGTCCAGCATCTCGGAAACCTTCCCTCCACCTAGAGGGGATTGTCCGTATGGAGGATAAAATACTTGCCTGCAAGAGAAGGTGCTGCAACATCTGAATGTTAACATCTTCCAGCCCTGGGGAACAGAATCGGGATTAAGTGAGATTATAGTACAACTCTCTCATAGTAAATCCGGCATTGTAGCCTCAAGATTCTGAAAAAGCAAGGTTATTGTCCAAGCCGCCTCCACTTTTTTCCGATGGAGGAAGGCCGGGTAATAATGCGTAGAGCTCGAAATCTCCACAAAACAAAGCTCCACGAAGTTTAAGATAGCGATAGAGTCCACTATGACATCTGGTACTGTCATCCAGAGATCTGAGAAAGGCCCTTTCTCCCAGATATCCCTACGAGTTTGGCGCAAATGACAGAAGAGCGAGAGGAACTTAGCAAAAACGTAGATGGATTTCATTTACTAATTTTGTCTCTAAGAATGCAGTGGCACTGTGCACGCAACTGTTTACAACAGATGTAGTTTGTCATCGTAGGAGGACAGTTATAAACGCGGAGAGCACGGTTCCGCGCACGAAGTGCCTCGCAGTACGCCTCAGTCCACCAAGGGACCAGGACACAGAGCAGTAGAGAGGAAGTTCGAGGAATGAAATTTTCGGCTGCACTAAGGGTAACCTGCTCATCGCTAGTGCGGAAGTTTGTTCATCGAAGGTCGCCAGCGAGGAGTGAAGCCTCCATTCAGCCTTAGAAAGCTACCAATCAATTTTGCACATATGTAGGGGTATGTGTCAGCAAACAGAAAGCACAAAGGAAACAGTTGCTGGAGTACACGTCACAGAACGGGCCACTCTACAAGCTGTGCAGTGCAGAACGAGGAGTCCAAATAGTGATAGGTGTGTGTGGAGTGGGTGCTCCAATGTTAAGGCGGATGAGGTTGAGTTAATTGTGAATGTCACCAATGACGTCACGTCTCTGTCAGGTTCTTGAAGAGCCCTGAAGGGGCTTCCATTTCATTTCATGTCCCTCGACTCTTACAACTGCCATCTGGTTTCTGTACAAATTGTAAATACTCTTTCGCTCCCTGTATTTTACCCCTGCCACCTTCAGAATTTGAAGGAGAGTATTCCAGTCAACATTATCAAAGGCTTTCTCTAAGTCTACAAATGCTGGAAACGTAGGTTTGCCCTTCTTTAATCTAGCTTCTCAGATAAGTCGTAGGGTCAGTATTGCCTCACTTGTTCCAATATTTCTACGGAAACCACACTGATCTTCCTCGAGGTCGGCTTCTACTAGTTATTCCATTCGTCTGTAAGGAATTCGCGTTGGTATTTTGCAGCTGTCACTTATTAAACTGATAGTTCGGTAATTTTCACATCTGTCAACACCTTCTTTTTTTAGGATTGCAATTTTTATATTCTTCTCGAAGTCTGAGGGTATTTCGCCTGTTTCATACATCTTGCTCACCAGATGGGAGAGCCAGTCCTGACAAAACTCTACCAAGGCCATCAGTAGTTCCAATGGAATGTTGTCTACTCCGGGGACCTTGTTTCAACTCAGGTCTTTCAGTGCTCTGTCAAACTCTTCACACAGTATCTTATCTCCCATTTCATCTTCATCTACATCCTCTTAAATTTCCAAAATATTGTACTCATGTACATCGCCCTTGTATAGACCCTCTATATACTCCTTCCACGTTTCTGTTTTCCCTGTTTGCTTAGAACTGTGTTTCCATCTGAGCTCTTGATATTCATACAAGTCGTTTTCTTTTCTCCAATGGTCTCTTTAATTTTCCTATACGCAGTATCTATCTTACCCCTAGTGCGGTAAGCCTCTACACCCTTACACTTCTCCTCTAGCCATGCCTGCTTAGCCATTTTGCACTTCCTGTCGATCTCATTTTTGAGACGTTTGTATTCCTTTTTGCCTGCTTCATTTACAGCATTTTTATATTTTCTCCTTTCATCAATTAAATTCCATATTCCTTTTGTTACCCAAGGATTTCTACTAGCCCTCGTCTTATTACCTACTTGATCCTCTGCTGCCTTCACTACTTTATCCCTCAGAGCTACCCATTCGTCTTCAACCGTATTTCTTTCCCCCATTCCTTTCAGTTGTTCCCATATGCTGTCCCTGAAACTCTGTACAAGCTCTGGTTTAGTCGATTTGTCCAGGTCCCATCTCCTTAAATTGCCACCTTTTTGCAATTTCTTCAGTTTTAATCTACAGTTCATAACCAATAGATTGTGGTCAGACTCCTCATCTGCTTCTGCAAATGTCTTACAATTTAAAACCTGGTTCCTGAATCTCTGTCGTACCATTATATAATCTATCTGAAACCTGCCAGTATCTCCAGGCTTCTTCCATGTTTACAGCCTTCTTTTATGATTCTTGAACCAAGTGTTAGCTATGATTAAGTTGTGCTCTGTGCAAAATTTCACCAGACGTCTTCCTCTTTCATTTCTTAGCCCCAATCCATATTCACCTGCTATGGTTCCTTCTCTCCCTTTTCCTACTTTCGACTTCCAGTCACCCATGACTATTACATTTTCGTCTCCCTTCACTACCTGAATAATTTCTTTTATCTGATCATGGAGTTCTTGAATTTCTTCGCCATCTGCTGAGGTAGTTGGCATATAAACTTGTACTACTGTAGTAGGCATGGGCTTCGTGTCTATCTTGGCCACTATAATACGTTCACTATGCTGTTTGTAGCAGCTTACCCGCACTCATATTTTTTTAGTCATTATTAAACCTACTCCTGCATTACCCCTATTTGATTTCGTATTTATAACCCTGTATTCACCTGACCAGAAGTCTTGTTCCTCCTGCCACCGAACTTCACTAAATCCCACTATATCTAACTTTAACATATCCATTTCCCTTTTTAAATTTTCTAACCTACCCGCTCGATTAAGGGATCTGACATTCCACGCTCCGATCCATAGAATGCCTGTTTTCTTTCTCCTGATAACGACGTCCTTTTGAGTAGTCCCCGCCCGGAGATCCGAATGGAGGACTATTTTACCTCCGGAATATTTTCCCAAGAGGACGCCATCATCATTTAACCATACAGTAAAGCTGCATGCCCTCGGGAAAAATTGCGGCTGAAATTTCCCCTAGCTTTCAGCCGTTCGCAGTGCCAGCACACCAACGCCGTTTTGGTTAATGTTACAAGGCCAGATCAGTCAATCATCCAGACTGTTGCCCCTGCAACTACTCTTCAGGAACCACACGTTTGTCTGGCCTCTCAACAGATATCCCTCCGTTGTAGTTGCACCTGTTGTGGTTGGCAGGAGAGCCAACCGTGATAGTAAAGGAGGCCGAAATGCTCGCGTTTTAGCTCACGCAGGCTCGCGTGAGGTCTGGAACATGACAAGGGAATTAGAATTGAGAAAAACGGACGTAGCTGGTGGAATACTTAACTTTAATCCATTAATGGAGAACGTCGCTCTTTAAAGTACATGATTCACAATATCAATAATACGGATAATGGCGCCTTGCTGGGTCGTAACAAATAACGTAGCTGAAGGCTATGCTAACTATCGTCTCGGCAAATGAGAGCGTAGAAGTCAGTGAACCATCGCTAGCAAAGTCGGCTGTACATCTGGAGCGAGTGCTAGGAAGTCTCTCTAGACCTGCCGTGTGGCGGCGCTCGGTCTGCAATCATTGATAGTGGCGACACGCGGGTCCGACGTATACTACCGGACCGCGGCCGATTTAAAGGCTACCACCTAGCAAGTGTGGTGTCTGGCGGTGACACCACAGCACCTACGGTACGGATATCTGTACCGTTGAGGCACGCAAGCGTCCCCACCAACGGCAAGGTCCGTGGTTCATGGGGGGAGGGCCCTGAAGGGTATTGTGTACATTAAAGTCACGAAGTAGCAAAAAGAGGTGAGGGTGTTGGCCACTGCTAACATCAAATGCTGGAGTGATGTCAATAATAGAAAGGGAACAAGTGATGAAAGGAAATTCAGACTGTAACAGCTTGCAGCCAAGTGTTCAGTGAGAGTGATTGAATATGAACGTCAACCAATAGGAGCAGCATGAATCCTTCACGAGATGGAATGTAATCATTGGGAGAGAGGGGGGAGATTAAAGTGGACTGGAAAGAAACGGAAGACGTCGAAGCCATCACAAGGGCAATTTTGTTTCCTCAGGGCAGGGATTCCAAGAGCAGTTTAAATCTTCATTGTTGGATGTAGTGACAAACATTCCACTGGAGGGAAGTCATGACGGATATGGGAGGAGGAATAATGGTGGGTTGTCACCTCATGGGCTGCTGAGTGTCAGCCTTCAAAGAATCAATGCTATAGGGCGTAGTGGCTGGAGGATCCTGTTCCATGCAACCTACGAAAGTGTCGGCATCCTCACTGAGTAAGTGTGCAGGTTCCATGGCACGAAAAAGGTTGGCACTGGCAGAACGGAGCTTGGGCAGGTGAGGGTGTCATGTGACGACGCTGCTTATGAGGACCAGCGAGTCAGCGAAAGGAAAGACAGTTTTCCTTGGATATCTGAGCCTTTGCTGTCGGCAGATGAAGTTTCAGATGTCTGTTGGCTTGAAGGATGTTTAAAATCTTCACAGGGCACTTTAGTCCCTGATTTCTAGCCTGCTGGTTGTGTAGCAGGTGATTTCGCCGCCAGAGGTGAAGATGTTGCGAGTTGCAGCTTCGGAGAAGGAGAAGCGGATACTACCGTGACACTAGGCTATTTTACAACTGCGATGCTGCATTTGAGAACACATGTCCGTGTGGCGATTTCCTTTGAGGAGCGAGGAGTATCGAGATTTATACTTTTAGTAGCAGATGGTGGAAAACACAGCTTTCACTATCCAACAGCTTGTTAACGATAGGTTAAGGCTCTTTTTCCTTCACTCTGATCGCCTTGACAGCTTGCTCACGGAGATACAGAGGAAATTAACGAGATGAGGCAGCATAGTTGATATTGTAATTTATGCAGCAGGGAGAAGGTGGTGGGCAATTGCACTCATGAGCATCCCTACCACAAGTACTACATTCGGCTGTGCTTCGTCAAGATATTTGAGTATGGTTGTAATGTAGACACCAGCAACAGCTGACTGGGCTTGTCATGTGGCACGTGATGAACTACTTAGCTTGCCGTGATCTGACAGAAGCACTACTACATCGGACATGGAACAGTGTGTGTAGGCACTATGGTTTTGTCAACCTGTTTCATTACCTGATGGTCTTCATCCATCCAGATAACACTCGCTGCAGAAAAACCAGAAATATCAGTGGAAGTTCGAAAAATACGTCCCACCGGTGAGAGTATTAAAATCCTAAAGGTAAACTTCAACTAAGTGCCAGAGTTTGAGGTGCTCATCAAAAGCAGTGATGCTCACATTGTGGTAGGTACAGAAAGCTGGTTCAAATCCGAAATGGTAGATTTTTAGGGAAAATTTAGGTGTACATCGAAAGTATAGATAAATGACAAATACAGGTCGTGTATTTGTCGCAGTACAGTAACTCAAATCCACAGAGAGAAATTGAAGCTGCATGTGGGTGACTGCACAAGACTGAGTACCACGAGTGGGTATAAAAGGATCCTATCGCCCAACAGACTCCTCTACTGATGTAACCGAACACTTGAACAAAACTAATTTTCCCAGTTAATTGTTGGATGATTAAAGTCTCCACCACTGATTACAATATGATTGGGGAACTTGTTGAGAAGTGAACTGAGGTTTCGTCTAGTGGTGGGTATGGTAGGGCGTCCTGTGAAAGTTCACTAACAATTACTGTAACTGACAGTTAAGAACCCTAGTTATGATGGAAATATATTGGATTTAATGCAACGAACATACCTGAATTCTGAGGATACCCACATCGAAACTGGGATCAGTGACCATGGTGGGGTTCTGGCAACAGTGATTATTGAAGTACAGAGGTCAACTAGAGCAGAAAGATAAGTATGTTCTGTAAACTAGATGAAAATGGATGTTGTCATATGTGAATGACGAACTGGCAACACAAGGCAGGAGCATGTAGAAGAAATATGGCTCAAATTTGAAAGGGTAATTGACCACATGCTGGATAGATGTGTGTCCCACAGAACAGTTCATAATGGGAGATAACCTCCATGGTATAGAAACGCTGTAACGGAACTTTTAAAGGAACATTAGTGCAAAATAGGTCTGAAAGCGTAGGGCTATAATTAGGTGCTGAATGAAATGTTTGAAGGGATCACGCTCTGTTGACAGGCAGTGACTACCGTAGCCAAATATGTGAATGTAGGCTTTCCCGGCGTGTACTGCTGATGAAATCTTCTCGGGCTTCCATCCGGGTATCTGCGTCGAAAACCCGCGACGTTTCGATGAGGACATTTAACGTATATAGAGATGGGCAGCACGAATGGTCACAGGGTTAATTCGTGGGAGAGAGAATGAAAGAACTAATTCTCGAATACAGAAGCTATCCCGAGAAAGTGTTAAAGTTTCAAGAACCGGTTTTAAATGATTACTCTAGGATATACTACCATCCCAATTGCTCACATTGGGATCGTGAGTATATGATTAGAGTAAGTACTGCACGCACGGAGGCATACGAATGATCGTTCTTTCCGTGCTGTATACGTGAATACAAGAGGAAGAAGCTCTAGTAACTGGTACAATGGGACGTAACTTCTGCCATGGACCTCATGATGGATTGCGGAGTATAGATGCAGATGCAGACTTAGACGCTACCACCTTGAAACTCATCTGCATCGTCCTCTTGTTTCCTCCCTTACAAGCCAATCATCTTACTTTTTCTTTTGGCAGTCAAAAACTGGCGGAACTGTTTTCGTAGCTCTATTCTTTTTTGACAAGTTCTCTTTACTTGGGCGTCCTCGCTTTGATTTCTCTTAACGGCTAATAGTCCACCCGCAATTTCCGCTTTTAATTTGCGCAGTGGAATGTGTTGTTCTTGAAGTAATCTGCAGTCCATTCGAGTCACCTGGTGATCACCGCAATTTTAATTGCGTCCTGGAAGCTGTATAAATACTAAATCATCGATGCTATGTAGTATTTCTATAGTTATGATAATTTGTCAATCAAATACCACCAATACAGGTGTTGTAAGGTGCAATGACCCATCTTGGGACTTGCACGTATTGTCTTTGTGGAATGTTCCACCTGTGTCTCACCCTGAGTCTCAATACCAACGAAAGATGAATGCAGAGTAAGACGTTTGTTATCGTACGTATTACTACAATGGATCTCCTGTATCTTCTATTGGACATGCTATTGCTCCTCGTTCTCCAGCCTTCATGTCTTTTCGTTGGGGAGGTCAATCTTTCAGTATATTTACTCCTAATACTCAAGAGAGTACTAAAGAGTGTCACTCATAAAGAAATTGTCGGCGTGCACCTTGAAATTGTGGTTTTCTGTCAATGTGTGGTTTTTTGTAGTTTTCGGGCGCAAACTACAGTGGTCATTAGCGCCCAGACTAAATTATGAATGCACTGTGAGGCACAATGTTAAAGCAGCAACTAAAAAGGACAACACTAATAAAAGGCACATTAACAGGCAAGGAATAATAAAAAACAGCATAATCAAATGTCAGACAGGTTTGTCGAGTGGATAAACGATGAACGCGAGCAGCTGCTTTTGGGTCATCCGCTAAAATTTCTTCCAGAGTACATGGGGGGCTATGATCAAAGCGCAGTGCACTAAAATTTGGACAGGACATTAAAATGTGGCGTACAGTTAGCGATTGCCTACATTGGCAGAACGGCGCCGACGCAGCCGTCAGCAGATGGCGGCGGCTGAACCGGCAGTGTCCAATACGTAACCGGGACAAAACGACCTCCTCCCGCCGAGAAGGGCGTGAAGAGGTTGTCCAAGCCGTGGGGAGAGGTTTCAAGGTCCGAAGCTTGTTTTCAATAAGTGTAGACCAATTGGCATGTCACAGCGATAAAATGCGCTGACAAATGACCCTGCTGAAATCAGATGAAGGCACACAACAAGAACCTGTCCGAGGCTGGAGGACCGCAGCCTTGGCGGCGGCATCTGCAACTTCATTCCCAGGGATACCGACATGGCCAGGAACCCACATAAAGGTAACCGGAGAACCATCGTCAGCCAGCTGCTGAAGAGAGCGTTGGATCCGGCGCACGAAAGGGTCAACCGGATACGGATCACTGAGGCTCTGGATGGCGCTCAGGGAATCAGAGCAGATGACATAAGCAGAATGTCGGTGGCGGCGGATGTATAGAACAGCCTGGTAGAGGGCAAAGAGCTCAGTTCTGAAACCGAACAATGGCCATGGCACCGGTATTTGAAACTGTGTGCCCCGACAATAAAAGAACACCTGACACTGTCATTGGTCTTAGAGCCATCTGTATAAATGAAGTTCGTATTAATGAACTTCGAACGAAGTTCGACAAACCGCGAGAGATATACTGAAGCTGAGGTTACCTCCTTCGGGAACGAGCTGAGGTCAAGGTGAACGCGAACCTGAGCGTAGGGTCAAGGTGGCGTTTGGCTCTCGCCCACTCTAAAGGTTGCAGGGAGTGAATAATTAAGTTGCTGAAGGAGGCAACGAAAGCGAACTCCAGGGTGTAGCAGGGCAGATACATAGAACCCGTATTGACAGTCGAGAGAGTTATCAATAAAGGAACTATAAGACGGCTAGTTGGCCACTGATAATAGCCGACAGGCATACCAACATAGCAGTACATCGCGCTGGGAGGTTAGTGGCAATTCACCGGCTTCAGCATGAAGACTCTCGAAGGGACTAGTATAAAACGCTCCGATCGCAAGACGTAAACCCCGATGTTGTATGGAGTTGAGACGGCGTAAGATGTACGGCCGTAAAGAGGAGTGTACAAAGCTCCCACAATCCAGCTTCGAGCGGACGATCGACCGATAGAAGCGAAGTAGGACGGTTCGATCCGCTCCCCACAACGTACCGCTGAGAATATGGAGGGCATTTAGAGAACGGGTACAACTGGCAGCCAAAAAAGACATGTGGAGATAAGTTTCCTGTCAAATGTAAGACCTAAAAATTATCCTGTCTCCACGAATGGGAGAGCAACGGAGCCCAGATTTAAGGACGGTGGGAGAAACTCTTTGTAGCGCCAGAAGATAATACAGACCGTCTTCTCGGCAGAAAAACGGAAGCCATTGGCGACACTCCAGGAGTAAAGCTGGTCAAAACAACGCTGAAGACAGCGCTCCAGGAATCATGTACGCTGTGCGCTGCAGTAGATGGTAAAATCGTCCAAGAAAAGGGAGACTAATACATCAGCTGGGAGGCAATCCATTATTGGATTGATCGCTATGGCGAAGAGAGTGACGCTCAAAAATGAGCAATGTGGCACCCCATTCTCCTAGCGAAAGGCGTCGGACAGCATAGAACCCACAAGTACCCTTATGTGTCGATCGATTAAAAATTCACGAAAAAAAAAGAGGGAGGCGACCGTGAAATCCCCATGTAAGCATGGTGTGGGTAACGCCCGCCCTCCAAAAGGTGTCTTAAGACTTCTCCAAATCAATGAACACAGCTACTGTCTGGCACTTCCGCAAGAAGTTATTCATAATGAAGGTCGACAAGGTAACCAAATGGTCGTCAGCAGAGAGGCACCTACGAAATCCACATTGTACATCGGTAAGTAGTTTGGTTTGGCTGCTCGAATCTCGACGCCTAAAGTTAACCATTCGTTCCATCACCTTACAGACATAGATGGTAAGCGAGATGGTCGCTATCAATAGGCGGAGAGTTCTTGTCCATTTGTTCAATAGGTTCGTCAGCCATCTTGTTAAGACGGCCGGGAGGGGGAGCTTCCTCCGGCGGTGAACGGCCAGATGTTCGGCTACCAGCGGTGCGGCCAGGCGAAACGGATGACGGCCTGGGGGGGCAACTGCTGGGTGGCGCAGGAGAAGAAACGCGCCGTGGCCGAGAAGGAGAACTGTGCTTCCTATGAGCCTTCTTGGAAGGTTGTTTAGTCGAAGTACTGGTCGATGGCTGGGAGTTCGAGGTACATAGGAAGTCTTCACGGGACGGTTCCTTCTTGAAGGCCCGTGCAGCTGACTTCTGGGTCTTCGACTAGGCAGAAGCTGATGAAGGTTCTTGTGTCTTAGGGGTGACGGGAGGAAGAGGAGACGTTGACCGGGCGATCTTAGCACTGGCCGAACGGACGACCGTAATGCTAAAGGTCAGATAGCATGTCTGTGTCGACACCTACCTAGTAGGCGAAGGAGGGGAGGGGACAGTACTGTATTTCCTTGTTGGGAGCAGCGTGGGCTTCCTACTAACAAATAGCTTGCGAGCAGCCGAGGTGGACACTTTCTCTTTGACCCGAATTTCCTGTAAACAGCATTAATCCTTGTAGATGGGACACTCGCGGGAGGATGCTGCATGGTCACCCTGACAGTTCACACAACAAGGTGACAGACAGACAGTCACCCCCATGGGCGTCCCTGCCACAAGTGACGCATTTATCGGCATTACAACTAGACTGGCGGGTGTGATTAAAACGACGACACTGGTAGCAGCGAGTAGGTGTCGGGACGTAAGGGCGAACAGAAATAACTTCATAGCCCACTTTGATGCGCGACGGCAGCTGAACACTGTCAAAGGCAAGAAAGCTTGGTTAGTTGGTTGGTTGTGTGGGGTTTATAGGACCAAACAGCAAGGTCATCAGCCCCTTGTTGCAAATGTGGTCCATTCCACTTGTTTGACATCTCAGGAAAGTCAGAACAATAAAATGGAGGAAGGTGAAAACGTAAAAGGGCAGTCATGTTGTAAATGGTAAAAAACAATATGAGGTAAGTCAGCAAGACAACGAACCCAACACTATGATGAAGCAGCATAGGCAATACCACCTATGACTTAAGACGTGCAACTGCTAGAATGTAGAAGTACCTATGAGAAAAGGAGACTAACCAATCCTTTAAAAAAGGGTAAAACAGAGTAAGAGGGGAAGAAAATATTATCTCTGTCAGGGCGGTGAGTCTGGAATCTCCAAACATGGCTTACAGTGGGAGACACCCAAGCACTCACCGCCCTGCCCCAACACCTTAAAACTGAGAATAAAAACCACTTTCCTGGAGGAAACAGAACCAGAGAGACCATGTGGGAATCGTCAGCCAACATCAGAGGTAAAGTGTGGGTGAGTCTGTACTTAGCACGCAGAGCCAAAAGAAGGAGGCATTCAAGAAAAATGTGGGCTACTGACTGGAAGGCTCCACAACCACAAAGTGGGGGTGACCCATCCCGCAAAAGCCTGGTATGGCCAATGCGGAGACGACACAGTGTGGTCGAGTCTTTCGCGAGAGGTGGAAGGAAGAACACCATGATCCTTGTATCACCTTGATTGCACGAGGTTTATTAGACAGCGGAGAAGCGTCCCAAAAGTTGGCCCGTGCCTGTGTGAAGTGGGATTTGATGTGAAGCCGTAAATCCGCTGCAGGAGGGGTTAAAGAAAACGGGGGTAAGTGACTGCTTCTCCAGCCAAATGATAAGCGAGCTCATTACTCAGGATACCCACATGGCCAGGGACATAAAGGAAGTCAATGGAACAAGCAGCACAGTGAATATCAACGAGATGGTCATGGATGACAGAGACCAAGGGACGACGCAAAAAATATCAGTCAATAGCAAGAAGGCCACTCATTGAGTCGTTACATGAACAAAACACAGTTGTGTTGGGACTGTTTAATAAAAGTAAAGGGCCTGGGAAATTGCCATCAATTACGCAGTAAAAACCCCACATGTAGGTGGCAGCAGGTGATTTTTCGTTCCAACAGGGGACGTGAAAGCATACCCCACATGATCAGCAGATTTTGAGTCATCAGTGTAAAAACGACAGCATCCCGAAACTCCCATTAAGTTAGGCGGAAAAAGGAATGGATCACCATTGGGGGGATGGAATCTTTTGGACGTTGGAGGAGATCAATCCAAATTAGAGGCTGAGGAACTAGCCAAGGGGGGGGGGGGGTGGAGGGGAGAGAGCGAGGAAGACAGGACAAAGAAGAAAGCTGAAAATCACAGCAAAGAGACGCAAGGCAGAGCCCAACCGGTAAACCCGCCCGAGGGATGGAATGGGGTGGGCGACGTCCATGGTCTCGTAACAGGACAGAATAGGAAGGATGAGAGGGAGGGACAGCGAGTGCTTAAGACACCAGAAGCTGGGACCGCCGAACAGAAAAGGGGGGAGGGGAATCCCAGATTCAACCAGGAGACTATCAACAGAGGTAGTAGGGAAGGCACCGGTGGCCAAATGGATACCACAATAGTGGACTGGATCCAGCACGTGCAGTGTGGAAGGAGCAACTGAACCATAAACTTGACAGCAATAGTCCAAGCGAGACAGAACTAGAGCATGATAAAAATGGAGGATGGGGGAACGGTCTGCACCCGAAGAGGAGTGGGTAAGGAAGTGAAGGACATTGAGTTTACAGAAACATCCTACCCTCAGATGTCTGATATGGGGCAGCCAAATGAGCTTTTTGTGGAAAAGATAACCAAGGAAACGAAACTGTGGGACCATTGGCAATCGTTGTGCATAAAGATAGGGCTCTGGATCGGGGTGGATCATAGTACGGCGGCAGAAGTGGACCACCTGCGATTGTAGAGGAGTAAATTGAAACCCGTGGGAGAGGGTCCATGCAGAGGCACTCCATGTAGCTCCCTGGAGCTGCCGTTCTGCAGATGCCATCGAGGAGGAACTAACCCAAATGCAGAAACCATCCATATACAGGGCAGGGGCAACCAAAGGACTGACTGAGGCCACACGTCCATCGATAGCAATGAGGAAAAGAAGGACACTCAAGACAGAACCCTGTGGGATACCTGTCTCCTGGGTCCGTGGAGAACTAAAAACAGTACCAACTCAAACTCTGAATGACCGATGGAACAGGAACTGGCGGATGAAAATCAGTAGTGGGCCCCAAGACCCTTCTGATGAAGGGTAAGCAAAATGTGATGGCACCAGGCCATGTAATAGGCCTTTAGAAGGTCAAAAAACACTGCAACTAAATGGTGGCGCTGGGAAAAAGCCTGCCGAACTGCAGATTCCAAGTGAAGTAAATGATTGGATGATTGGAGACCGTCCCTCTTGGAAGCCACACTGGTAAGGGGACAATAGATCTCGAGACTGGAGGACCGAATTGAGCCGACAGGCTACCATCCATTAAAGTAACTTACAAACAACATTGGTCAGACTAATTGGCCAATAGCTGTCTACAAATAGGGGGTTCTTAACAGGCTTAAGGACAGGAACCACGATGCTATCCCTCCACAGAGAAGGGAAGTCGCCCTGGAGCGGATACAGTTAAACAGCTGGAGAAGATGTTGTCATTGTGGAGCACTGAGATGTTGAAGCAGTTCGTTATGAATGGAATCTGGGCCAGGGGCCGTATCATGAGAAGAAGATAGAACAGAAAGAAATTCCCATTCAGTAAAAGGTTTGTTTTAAGATTCTGACTCACAAGGGGTAAAACATAAGATGAAAGCTTCAGCCACCAGTTTCTGGTGAAGGAAAGCAGCTGGATAGGGGGCTGATGCCAGTGCAAAATGGGTCGCAAGGTAGTCTGCACAAGCTAATGGGTCCGTACAAAGGCCATGTGGGAGGTGAAGGCCTGTGAGGGTGGACTGCCAATGGCAACCTTGGAGAGAGCGAAGTGTAGCCCATACTCGTGACAGAGGGACAGTACTACCAAGGAAAGAAACGAATCGTTCCCAACATATCCACTTGCTCTGTTTCATTCAATAACGTGCTTTAGCGCAGAGGCGTTTAAAGGTAGTAAGTCTGGCTACGGATGGGTGCCCCTTAAGGTGTTGCAAAGCTCGACAGCGATCACGGATTGCAATGGCAATGGCTGTACTCCACCATGGGACTTGCCGGCGACTTAATGGCCCAGATGAACGCGGGACAGCAGGGCTAGCAGCGCGAACAATCGCGTCAGACACGTCATGTAGGTTGTCATCAATACAACCCGACAAAGAGGGAGAAAACAAGACCTGTTTAGTTTATAGAGGCCAATCGGTGCGTTGGAAACACCAACAAGGTAACGTGTCATTTGGGGAGCGGGAAGGGAGAGAGATAATCAACTGGAAATGGTCACTATCACAAAGGTCGTCATTTGGCGACCAGTGTAATGAACGGAGGAGAGAGTGCAAAGAAAAGAGAAAGATCAATGGCATAAAAGGTATCATGACCGGCACTGACATGAGTAGGAGAGCCATCATCAAGAAGGCACAAGTCGTGGTCTGCAATAAACTGGTCTATGAGAAGACCTCGTCTAGATGGAAAGGCACTGCCTCACAAGGGATGATGAGCATTAAAATCCCCAAAAAGGAAGAAGGGAAGACGATGTTGCTGAAGGAGGGCAGTTAAGGCAGCAGGTGTAAGAGTCCTGTCAGGAGGGAGGTAAAGATTGGAAACCGTGACCTCAGAGTCTAGGTGTACCCTAACAGCAACAGCTTCCAATATAGTTTGAAGAGGAATCCACCTGCTAGCAATGTCTGTACGGACCAACGTACAAACGCCACCAGAAGCCCGTGAGGGTCCGACCCGATTTCGACAGAAAACACTGAACCGACAGAGGGTCTGTGAGTGATCATCAGTAAAATGAGATTCCTGTAGAACCACACAAGCTGCAGAGTAAGACGAAATAAGGGATTTCAATTCTTGAAGGTGATGGTAGTATCCATTACAGTTCCATTGGATAACCACTGAACAATGATTTCAATGGAGGTTGAACAGGCTAAAGCCAGTCATACCACCCAGTCACCATCTGGCACCGACAAGGGGGGGGCGACATCCATGAACGACAGAATCCGGATGGGACCTCTGCTGATTGGTTGGTTGGGTGTGGGATTGAAGGGACCAGACTCCTAAGGTCATCGGTCCCTTGTTCCACGATAAAATCACACGAAATAAAAACTGTCAGTCGTTAAAAACGGAGAACTGAGACAAGGGACGACACAATACAAGAAAGACAGACAAAGACCAGACAAACGGAACTAAAATCACACCGAGTGTGAAGGTGGTTGGCCGACCATGAAAATAAGGAAAAGCCAACCACCAAATGACATTAAAACCCACAGTTTAAAACCACAGGCGAAAGGCCCAAGTCAATACAGGAAAGAAAAGGACAAACACTCAAATCATACGATAAAACCCCCCCCCCCCCCCGAATAAAACTCAACACGAGGACCTCTGCTGACACCAGAGGCTCTTTGTCTCGGACTTTTGTTGCTTCTTTTCTCTTTGAGATCTAGGAGGGCCGTGTGGCATAAAGGAGCAAGCTGCTGCAATATCGCGAACAGAAAGACCGGGCAACCTGGGGGCCGACAGACCGCGGCTCTCGCGGTCGTCACGATGCAGCAGACCTTTGGCCTCGAAGGTGCTGGGAAGGGGCATCCTGAATAGGCGCCTTGACCGGCAGATGCCGAAGGAGTGGGACACTTTTCCGGCTGGAGAGGGGAGCACCGCCCAGAGAAGAAAGTGCTGGAGCTGCAGGGGAGGGGGGAGGCGAGGGGTCCGAGATGGGGGTGAGGAAGGGGTGAAGATGAAACCAAAGCATAACTAGATGTCATGGACACAGGCTGAAGACCTGGATACTTCTTACGGGCCTCTGTGTAGGTTAATCAATCGAGGGACTTATACTCCTGTATCTTCTTTTCCTTCTTATATACTGGGCAATCGGGTGAACGTGGAGAATGACTACCATGACAATTTACACACACAGGAGGGGTAACACATGGAGTGGACGTCCACAGTCACCACAGAGAGGGGCCTGTGAACAGCAGGAAGACGTGTCCAAAACGCAAGCTCATAGGTGGTGGGAAGTACGGCTTCACATCACATCGATAAAACATAATCTTAACTTTTTCAGGCAGGGTAACCCCTTCAGGGTCCAAGATAAAGGCACCAGTATCAATACGACTGTCTTTAGAACCCTTCTGAACACGCCGAACAATCTGAACACCCCGCCATCCGAGATTGTCCCGAAGTTCCTCATCAGTTTGAAGGATGAGGACCGTGTGAAAAATACACATTGATCCAAGATGGGTACAGGCACAAAGGGCCATAGATTGGGCAAGTGAAGCAATTTTGATCAGTAACAAACCTGACCTCATCTTGATCAGGGAGTCCACTTCACCAAAATTGTCTTCCATGTGTTACACAAAATATAAAGTTGGTATTGGTGAAAGTATCCCCATCAGTCCTGGTGCAAACTGGATAATGGGGGAAGTGCTTCGCCAGTAGCCAACGGGCCTGACCCTCTTCCCAGGGGGTAGTCATGGAAGGGAAGGCTGAAGCGGGCAAGAGAAGAAGCACTTTAAGAATCAGTTCTACGCTGAGAGACAGCTGCAGAAGAACAGCCAGAGTTCTGGACCCATATGCATTTCATTTGCATAGCGTCCGCCCTGATACCACCAACTCAGATCAGGGGCTCTTCTCACAGGTGCCACCTAACCACAGCAAGGGCCATCTGGCATGGCCGACATTGCCAGGAGTTCCGATGCTCCAGCATGACGAGCAACCACTCCAAGGCATGCATGAGGAGGTCACAGCTCAGGTATCAGAAGTGTAATCCCTGTGTGTTCAGGGGGCTCAACCAAAAGGGTACAAAGCGACCCCACCACATGGGCTGGCTACCGTGCTGGCTATGCAACCTAGTATCAGACAACGACGTAAAAGAGAAGGTGGAATGTACTAGGAGACACTAGGTAAGGTGCTCTTCCCCAAATGGTTCACACTATGGAGCAAAAATTTAGGAATGGGGGTCAAACCCCAGAGGGGGACAGGGAATGGCAATAGGAGGAGCTGATTATGCAACAAAGCCAAATTGTAAAACCAACAGAACCAGGAGGTTAGCAGGGGCCAACTTAAGCAAGGACGCCAAGAGAGGGAGAGGAGAGGGCGAGGGGAAAGAAACAAGGAGGGGAAAGGAGGGGAAAAGAAAGGAAATGCAGCCCTGGAGAGAAAGAAGGCTGCAATAGCTCAGGGCCCCTTGCTCGCCACACACGTATCCACAAAAAAGTTGTGGACCCCATAGGGGGGCAAGAAAACTGTCTGGGTCATTACAAGGTCATAGTCGACCTTTTTCATGACCCTATGGACAGCTGTCACGCTCTTCTCAGCGAGGAAAGACTGAATATCCTCGTCAATCAATCCATCAAGTGATCTAGTAGATACCACACCACGAGATGAATTCAAAGTGCAGTGAGCCCCCACCTGGACAGGGAACGTGTACAGGAGTGTGTCGCGAAGGAGTTTTTGTGCCTGAAAGGCGCTCTCAGTTTCCAACAACAAGGTACAGTTACGCATCCTGGTGCAAGACTTGTCAGATCCACCTATGACATCTACGCAATTATGAATAACGAAGGGGTTGACAGATGAAAAATCTTTTCCATCATCAGATCTAGAAACTACGAGAAACTTTGGGGCAGGCGGCAGTACTTTTGTCACTGGTGGCCGGTCATGTTTCCGTTTTTATGGCAGAAGTCGAGAGAGGAGAAGGAGAAGAAGAAGAATTCATTGCGGATGAATCCCCTATGATTGCCACCATCTCAGATGGCGTGCTCCTTCCTTGTTGGGACCCTCCCAGAGGGTGCTCCTGCCTTAGGTGAATGTTTACACCTCAGGTCACACTTCCCGAGAAATGGACTGAGGGAACAATCGGCATAGTCAGAAGGTGTCAGCTCAGGCGATCATCCCTACCCGGGCCTGGCCTTTACCAGGGGGTACGTGTGAACCTTACGTGCCTACCCAGGGCGTACGGAATTACGCATTACGCCGTCACCAGCTATGCGTGTGAATGCGTGGGTCGGCCTTCAGGCACGCACAGGGAGGAAAGAAGAATAGAAAAAAAGGGAGAGAGGGAGGGAAAGGACAGACTGTTTTAAACGCTGAGCTGGAGACAATAGGGCGGACAAAAAGGTAAGGAGGAGGCAGGGAGGGAGGAGAAGTCGAGGATGAGGAAGAGGAGGAGGAGAAGAAGTCGAGGAAGGGAAGGGCAAGTCGAGGAAGAGGAGGAGGAGGAGGAGGAGGAGGAGGAGGAGGAGGAGGAGGAGGAGGAGGAGGTGATGATGAGGAGGGGAAGGAGGAGAAGGCGAGAAATAGGTGGAGGAGGAGGAGGAGGAGGAGAATGCAAGGAAAAAAGGAAGGAATACAGTGATGGAGGGAGAAGGACAAAGGAAGGAAAAACAAAGGAAGGAAAACAAAGGAATGAAAAGGAATGGAAGGAAAAAGAAATGAAAGAAAAACCAAGAAAGGGAGGAAGATACCAGAATAATCCAAAAACAAAAATGACATCAAATGTAAGTCGTTGAACCGTTCGTCTCCGGACACAGTCGCAAACTACCCCCTTGAGGGGGAGGGACTCCTTTTAGTCTCCTCTTACGACAGGCAGGAATACCTTGGGCCTATTCTGACCCCAAACCCGCTGGGGTTGAACGAAGCGTAGCTCCAAAATTCGGTATGGAAGAAATGCAATCCTTAGTCGCACTTTATGTGGGTCGCAGGAGTGAAATAAGTAGCTTTTTAATCTTCAGGGCATTGTAGCCTGAATAGCATGCAACACGTGACAAGAACTTGTCAGAACGTCGTATAGGTCTCAGTATTGGAAAGATGTAAACGCCAGATGGCAAATACAGTCGTGTAATTTCCCGTTTTACGTTAGCCAGAACTGCACCCTCAGATTGTCGGATTTTATTACACCCTAATCACACCTCTGCTGGTGTTGAAAATCATCTTCCGTTATCCGAAAGTGAGTCACGTACGAGTCTTCGGTACAATATATTCTCGATGATTCGTGGTAACGTTTAACAGCAAGATTACAGTTAATGTGTTGCCGAATTTATTTGATGTTGTGCTCACCTACAGACTGAAAAATGAAGAAACACACACATCTGAAACCCCTTCATGCAACCATCACACTACCGACATAGCCCCAGTTGGTAGCAGTAATAATAATAGCTATGCAACTTTTGTCCACTTATCACAGCCCAAGATATATCCACTAAAGCAACTAACCGTGAGATGCAGCATCCCTCTCTAACAGATTCTTTGACGTTAAAAAGTAAAGTTACACTTACAATTCCCGATAATGATTTATCCTACGGGTGGTTTCCGACAAAGCTGAGATTTCAATCTATTGATACCAAAATATATCCCGATGACTTTTCATTCACAAAATGGCACAAACGCCTTTTACCGATCTGTTTCTTGCAGTCTGCTTCGTATAATGTCGGCCGATATGCCAATAAAAACATATGAATTTCAGCAATTATCCGAAATGTGCACGATCGGGCGGTAACATCGGCTACCCTGTGACCGCGCACGTAGCGACTTACTGGTTTGGAAAGATCTTCGGTCGATGTAAAATGCACAGATACCGTCGTCGACGTGACCGCAGCCTTACAGGAATGTCTTACTGCACGAAGTCTCTAGCAGGCATACAGGCCACCGAGCTTCCCATATTGCTGACCCATTTTCTGCCATTTGGTAAAATTATCTTTTTCCATACTGAAGGCACTCTTCCCTCTAGCCTCTTAGCACTTCCACGCGCTCGTTGCCATGTCTACGTGATTCCTCTTCGTTGCTGCTATCGCTGCACAGACCCTCTCCCGCGAGAAGGGAATTTTGGTATCCTGTCAGTACGAAATATGGTCAATCTGTCGACCCAGTGACTCAAACCCCCAGTGACACAAAAGCCTACAGCACAGTGTCAACAGAGCTCACATCTGTCCACTTACTCACTTACGAACTAGAGTTTCAGTTGGCAAACCAACTCTTCAGGGCACCAAACGGGCGATCCAGGTAGTTCGTATGTGGGTCTACGTGCGAGATGCGCCTATTTTCTCACAGCAGGGCCACGAAAGATTGGAAAACTTCACCGCATCGATCCCGGATCCTGTAACGGTCTGTTCCAAATCGTGACTGCTGTACACACTATTCTGATAACCTCTTCGGCAAAGTGTGTTCGCTCTGTCGTGTAACGCATCCTGTTCTTATCGGTGACGATGTCCACAAATAACTTACTGTTATGAAGAGTTTGTAGCACTTGTTCAGCTCTCCACGAGTGCCTGAGTTCATTATCAAGCAAAGGTACCCAAGTATTGCGACACAAAACAGATTCTCCATTTGTTCCAGAATTGTTAACAGGGAGGATGGAAGTTCATGTTCCTTGTTACAACGAATAGTCTTAGAACGATGTCCGAATTTCAGTATTTTTCCGCTGTTGCCTCCTAATATCAGTATTCCGCCTTCTGTTCTCTACGTAAGTGAATTTCATTTCGTTCGATTCCCAGAGACCGATGATACGCTGTTCTTGCTCTCTAAACTGGTTTCCTTATCTTTCGAATTTGTCACTGTCTTACACCGTTGTTGCCGTAGATACCGACTCAAAGCGACCTAAGTCTGTGTTGTGAAGTTGTGGGACCTTTTGTCTCTCCGCATCGTCGAGCAATTTTGTTACTGAAATGTTATGCCCCGTCCTTCGCGTTTTATGAACATTGGCTGCATAACACTTGTGAATACCCTTTCCGGTAATATTCAGTATTCCTCTTCCATAATTTCGATGTACTTTCTGACTGCCAAAACGAACAGGTTTTCCACTCGATCACAGAGCTGCATGTTTTGCTTTAGCTGCTTCCGCTACTGCTGTCGTGCGTGTAGAAGCAAACTGTTGATCACAGCCCACTGAAACTCGCGTCGCGCCAGTAAAGGGTAAACTGTGGCACCCACCGACCTCCAACGGATTGCAAAAATAAATTAATTCTTTTCCGAAACTGTTACTCCCTTCACCGCCGCACCTCCCCCTCACAAAAAGTATAAAGGTAAAAGTTTCACCACCTCTACATCTCGAATGTTGGCTTCCTAAAATTCCTCGTCATGTTATATTAATTTGTACTTCAGTGTTACTGGCTATTAGCCAAAATGTTTCCTCACGTTATCGACGTGTACCACTGAAGCTGAGTATACAAGTATGTCGTACGACACAGGTTAGGAGACGAGACGTGGTAAACGGCGAGTATCGAGAAAAACCAACTCCTCCTAAAAGCTTAAATGCTTCTGCATTTCCATACCATATTTTAAATGAATTAAGAAAAGGTGTTAGAGAGTAGTTGTCGTATCGCTATCATGCACAGTCGTCTAATTATAAATACCACTATAACGTAGCAAATTATTACTAGTTGTCATCTTGTAATGATTGCGTCGCCAATAGGAATTCAGTATTCGCCGCGCCTTTGATTAGGCTTTGCGCCTTAGATCTAGGAGACGATATAGTCGCCTTGGAGCCGTATTCCGGTTAACGTTTGTTAAATCTCAAGAATCAAATTTGTAGTTGAAAATTATTAAATTCGCGCAGTTGATCGGTTCTCTCATTGCTGACGAAAAGCGACTGCAGTGCTGAGTATTTTGTGGAAGTTCGAGTTTTGTGAGTGGCTTGATGTAGGAGATATTCGTGTGCGAACCTTTCAACATGAATTCCGCTTGGCATGTTTCTTGCAGATTGCTACACATTATGTTGACCACTTCTCTATAAGACGCCTACTGAACACAATGTATTGACTCAAGTAGTCGTGGGTCAGCGACTTTTTCGGACTCAGAAAACTGCCATCAAGCCCGTATTTAATAACCGGACTTTATTTACGCCATATCGCTGATTTTCCGTTAAAAGTTCACACCTGAAAGCAGCCCAAGATATTTATTCCGACCCGATATTTTCAGTGTTATGGAGGCAAAACAACTAGAAAGAAATTTTAGACTCTCCCGAACGAGACATGCAAGAAACCCGAACGCTCGGTAGTTTAACTTTCGGTTTCTGCCCATGGACTGGAGTTGTGGCTTTTTCGTGGTGGGCACTTAGCCGAATTTTCGCCAACGCTATTTCTGTTGGCTAATCCAGTATCTACCTACACACAGTGAGTGTGCAGAAAACCTGAAGACTATAGAGGTAGATGGACGTTCTCCAAAGGACAGTGAGAGCAACACGCGCCGCCACTTTTTTTCTTTTTTTTTCCCCGCACTTTGGTAGACGTTTCACGCAGGACCACGCAGCCAGCATCACACAGAATGACGCAACCGTATTCCGCAGCACGCTGCAACACGTTTCTGCACCCAAGGAAACGTGTCTTAGCACGAGAGGCGGATGTCACAGGCGAGCAACTGTCACCGCGCACACTTCACCTTTCCCAAAACGGCAGAATAATGCGCACCGACCGGTACTTCGGAATAACTTCTGTAACATACATAATATTTTCTGGCTGTTCTCTACTTTGAAAAACACTAATTCATTATCAGTTTAGTACAACAGACTAAAATGGTTAATTTATCATCAAATTACGATTACATTTCTACGTCTAAATGTTTCCACACTGTTGACTTGCGCTTCGTTAATACACGTAATGTGAAATCAAAGACGTCACTTCATCTGCGTTACAAAATTTCTTCTGCAAAATTACAATAGCAAAGGAATACGCAGCAGTGAAGTCAACGATTCATACAGAAAACCCGATACCACTGGCTGCGCGCTTGCACGGAAGTTTAAAGGTAACATCCTGAAAATGAGGATTTCGGAAATATTTCGGGAATGAAATTTACGTTAAGCAAGAGAATTCTTTCAACCTGTAAAGAGAGGCCACCTAGATCCGAACGATATATGTGTCAACTAAGTATGAGTTGAACTCTACAAATATTCAACGCGAGTTATTGAGCCTTTAATACTGTAAAGGCGTCTCGTTTGATTTCGACGGCACGAGAGCAATTAGCCTACACCTAAGCCCTCGATGGCAATGTGAACACAAATTCACTATCTAAACTACAAGCAATGAAATGGTTTTTAACAATAAAGCAATGTAATCCTACGTAACAACGTCATACTTTCATTTTCCGCTATCAGCTCTCACTGCAAACACTTCAGAAACACTAAACGCTAAAAAAATTTCGGTTCTTTTCATTTAACCTCTATGCTGTGCTACATTTGCAGCTTTTACACGGACGAGGAACTCCGATGAAACTTGCGTAACATATGGATAAAATTTTCCGTTGCTTGTGTATAATACGAGAGCGTAATACACATCCAAATGGTCTAAAAATATTCATTCTTGTCAACCACTTACTACAGGTTTCCTCCATTTAGGTTGGTTGGTTTGAAAGAGGGGGGAAGGGACCAAACTGTGAGGTCATCGGTCTCTCGTTCCCAACAAAATTATTACACAAGGGAAATAAAAGAGATGTACAGCACGGTAACAGGAGAATGGAGGAACCAGGAGAAGAACAGGACAATCAACACTACCATGGACAAAACAGGAAAAGAAAGCCACAGAGGAGCAAGAAACAAGATAGAACAGATAAAAACATGAGCAGATGATCGTGGCTGACCCACCACGAGAACAAAAAGGAAAAAGCTAGCCACTCTGCGACACATGAAAACATCCACCACACAAGCTTTAGAGCTGAAACTTATAAAGAATGATAAAACCCACCCTCACGAATAAAACTTAAACCTAAATTAGCCAATGAGGCTTTTTCAGTTGAAATTAATGGCAACTAGTCCGGCAGCAAACCCGAAGAGATTTTCAAGACTTATTACGCCGGGAAAGCCTACGAAGTCACAACTAGTCCGGTAGCTGAAGAGTCCGTCACAGGGCAGCCAAAGGAGGACAGCTCACCAAGATATGGGCCACCGTCAGCCGGGCGCCACACCGAAACTGACTGAGGTGGGTAATCACGGTGCAGGAGGCAGCCATGTGTCACACAAGCGTGGCCAATGCGGAGCTGGCAGAGAACCGCAGAGTCCATACGAGAGGCCCACATGGAGGGTTGCCACACATTCGAAGTCTCCTTAGTGGCACGCAGTTTGTTGTGCATGCTGAGGTTAAGCCTTTTCGTCTCCCAAGCCGCAAAACCTTGCGGCGTAGTACAGCAAGCTTGTCAGTTGCAGAGAAGCCGATCTCCATGAGTGGTTTCCACGTAGCCTGTTGGCCAATCTCTCAGCAAGTTTGATGCCTGGGATTCCGAAGTCACCAGGGGTCCAGAGAAACACCAATGAACGACCGAACCGTTCCAGGGCGTAGATGAACTCCTAGATGATCGCTACCAACGGATGACGAGGAGAGCACTGGTCGATACCTTGTAGGCTGCTCAAGGAGTTGGCACACAGGAACGACTCCCCAGAGCATGAACACATCTGCTCAAAAGCTCAAGATACAGCCAACAGCTCCGCCATGGAAGAACTGCAGCCATCGGGAAGGAATGCTGTTCATTATGTCCTCCATGGACATACGCGACGCTGACGAGAGCATCAGCCATCGAGCCATCAGAGTAAACCAATTTGTCGCCTCAGTACGTGTCAAGAATAGAGATGAAGTGACAGTGGAGAGCCGCAAGGTTAATGGAGTCGTTAGGGCCACGTGAAAGATTTAGACAAAGCTGTGGCTGAGGCTTACAGCATGGAGATGTACGTGAATGGACCTCGAGGAGAGGTAGAACAGGCAAGGACTCCAGACAGAAGCAATCGAATGCAAACCGTAATCATTAACCCCCTGATCTGGGTTGCTGTTGTGGGGGCTGGAATGCCGTGGGCAGGGAAAAGGAGAGGGTAATTTGTATACTCAGGAGAACTACAAATGTGTGCAATGTAACTGGCGAGCAATTTTGCACGTCTAATTTATAATGGAGGGATCCCAGCCTTCACCAGTACACTGGTCACCGGACTCATCCTGTCGCTAATCGAACCCCACAGTGGTGCACAGGGTCGAGTAAATTCAGCGCTGAGGGCACTGCCGAACCCTAAATCACACTCCCATAGTCAATTCGTGATTGGACAAGGGCTCTGTAGAGCCACAGCAGCGTAGATCTATCTGCACCCCAGTTCGTGTTGCTCAGGCGTCGGCGGGCATTGAGGTGCTGCCAGCACTTCTGCTTAAGCTGACGAAGATGAGGAAGCCAAGTCAATCGAGCAACGAAAACCAGTCCTAAGAATGTGTGTGTCTCCACTACAGTGAGTGGATCGTCATGAAGGTAAAGTTCTGGGTCCAGATGAATGGTACGACGCCGACAGAAGTGTATGACACACGACTTTGCGTCTGGAAACTGGAGGCTGTGGGCTATAGCCCATGCCTGCACCTTGAGGATGGCTCCCTGTAGGTGATGCTCAGCAACACCAGTACTGGAGCAGCAGTACTAAATGCAGAAGTCGTCTGCATTCAGGGAAGGTGTGATGGAGAGTCCAACAAACAGCTGCTCCTAGATCGTTAAAGGCCACTAAAAATAGAGACACTAAAAATAGAGACACTCAATACAGAGCACTGTGGAACTCCATTCTCCTGGATATGGGTCGTACTATGGAAGGCACCAACTCGGACATGGAGTGACAAGACGTTTCCGATGAACATCCAGAGTGGCCCCAGAGACACTACTCATACAATGTGACAAGGATGTGATATCGCCAGGTCGTGTCATATGGTTTTCGTAAATCAATGGAGACAGCAATCAGGCGTTGGCGTCTGGAGAAGGCCGTTTGGATGGTAAACTCTAGGGACACAAGATTAGCAGTGGTAGAGCGACCCTGGCAGAAACCACCCCGACATGGAGCCAGTAGGCCATGTGACTAAAGGGACCCAACAAAACCGCCCACATACCATACATTCCAGCAGCTTATGAAGAACGTTGGTGAGGCTAATGGGCCGACAGCTAACCATGTCAAGCGAGTTTTTACCGGGTGTGAGCACCGGAATGATGTTGTTCCTTGCAATTGCAATGGAAAGACGCCACTGCTCGAGATCCGGTTGAACATGACGAGATGATATCGCTTGTAGTCAGATGAGAGACATTTAAGTATCTGGCTGTGGATCCGATCATGTCCAGGAGCTCTGTCAGGGCAATATGCAATTGCACTGAGGACCTCCCACTTTAACTGCGGCTGGACGAGAACATCACCTCAGTCAATACACGCCACAGTGAACCCTATAACGCCGCATTTATAGTGTGTGAAAGGCTGGGGGTAATTTTCCAGGGCAGAGTGCTCGGCAGAGTGCTCGGCAGAGTGCTCGGCAGAGTGCTCGGCAATCGCGTTTGTGTCTGTAGATAACACGCCATTTACGCTAACACCAGTAACACTTGTTAAGGTCTGGTACCCAAAAAGATGATTGATCTTTGCCCAGACGTGGGAAGGTGACGTATGGCGTCTAATTGTCGAGATGTATCTCATCCAACTTTCCTGCTTCCGTCGTTTGATAAGTTGCCGAACGCGGGCACAGAGCTATTTAAAGGCTACTGTATGAGGTGCTCCATGGCAGGGTGCTGCTTATGCCACTGTAGAGATCTCCGACGCTCCTTAATTACTTCAGCATCTTCCGGCGACCACCAAGGGACTGCCTTACGCCTTGAGCACCATGAAGAACGAGGGATTAAGTTTTCTACTGCAGAAACAATTGCTGTAGTAACTTGCTCAACCATCACTTAAATGTAACTGTGTGGGGGAAATTAAACGGTGACAGCAGAGGTGAAAGATTCCCATTCCTCCTTGTTTAAAGCCAATCTGGGCAGCCGTCCATGAGCATGATACTGGGGCAGTGACAGAAAGATGGGGAAGTGGTCACTACCATACAGGTCGTCACGGGTTCTCCAGTGGGTTGATGGGGGAAGTCTTGGGGTTTGAAGTGACAAATCGATGGCTGAGTAACTACCACGAGCCACACTGAAATGTGTAGCAGTCCCAGTATTTAAGAGGCGGAGGTCGAACTGAGACAAAGATTCGACATCTCTGTCTTGGCAAATAAGCACAGTGACAACCCACAAGGGGTTATGGTTGATTAACTCCCTAAACCTTTCCCACTTTTCGGAGATTTTACCAATCAGTGCAGCTAATACATCTAGGGGTTCGACACCATCTGGAGGAAGGTATATATTGCACAGCAAGATCCTCCATCGTCCTTATTCTGATAGCCACAGCTTCAAGGGGGATTTGAAGGGGCACAGGTTCACTACAGACAGTTTAGGACATAAACGAAAACTCCACCTGACACCCTATTATAGCCGCTACAGTTACTGTAATATCTGTTTAGCCATGGAGGGCAGAGGGTCCGCATTGTCAAAAACCAGCTTTCCTGGAGGGCAATACAGATAGCAGGTGTAAAGCCCAACTGTTGCCATAGCTCATCCAGGTGGTGGAATAATGAATGACGTCATCGTGACACTGTGAAAGCATGGAACATTCAATGAAGTGGTTTATGCCTCAGGCAATAAGCCGGCGGCAGCATGTGACTCTGAGCACTCTATAACCGTCATGTCTGTCTGTGTGTGTGTGTGTGTGCATGGGATGGTGATTTATGCATTTACTGAGGACCTATATCCCGCCAGACCCTCCCACACCCACCCACACACACACACACACACACACACACACACACACACACACACACACACACACAGCTTGGTCCTAGTGGTTTTATTTTTGGATTTCTCTCACTGCACCTTGGGTTTCCCTGGCTGGGAGAACTTCACTGATTCAGTCTCCAGGACTGAGAATGAGCGTGAAGCCCTTCGACAAGCTGCTTTTGGGCTCTTCAGTCACTGGCAGGTGTCAAATTTCCCACTAGGAGAAACCTGGGAAGGGGACCCCTTCCTAGCGAGAGAAGCGAGGAAGACTTCTGTTCCCTTCCAAGATGGAGAAGCATATGTCCCCGATGGTTGGAGGAGTGTTGCTTCCAAAGTAGGTGGTGCAGGAGCAATAGGGAGGGAAATGCCCTCCACCAACAAGGAACATCTTTCGGCTCTGAGAGGTGGCTATGATTGGCAGAGCTGATCGTATTACGCCGATGTTACAACAGTCGTGGTACAATGTCACAGGCACAGGATGCAGGCATTCAAATTTTCTCTTAGCCCCAGTGTAGGTCATTCTGTCCAGTGTGTTTTAGTCCATGATTTTCCTTTCTTTCTGGAGAATCCTGCAGTGTAGTGAGCAAGGCGAATGGTGCTCTCCACAGTTTGACAGATTGGAGGCGGGGCACATGTAGTATTGGGATGTGAAGGGCATCCAGAATTTTGACATGTGACGCTGGATGTACAGCTGTATATGTCCAAACTTGCAGCTCTTAACGCACCGCATCGTGTGAGGAACATTGGGCTTTACAACACAGTATTAGACCGTCACGTTGACCTTCTCTGTCAATGTATCACCCTCGAAGGCCAAGACGAAAGCAGCGGTGGCAACCTGATTATACCTCGGACCCCAGTGGACACGCTGGACGAAATGAACACCGCGCCGCTCCAAATTTGCGCGCAGCTCATCGTCAGACTGCAAAATAAGGTCCCTGTGAAATATGATACCCTCGACCATATGTAAGCTCTTGTGGTTACAGAAACATCCCCAGCTTGTCATAAGCGAGTAAATACCCTGACTGGGCATACATGGGGAGTTAATGGCACAGGCATCAGAGGGTGTGGTCAGAGGGCTACAACTGACAGGGTACATAGCGGCCCCCCTACAATGGGCAAGCTACCGTGCTAGATGTCAGGTGCAACCAAGCGAACAAGTCCATTATAATCGTCGGTATAGAAAACGATACTGCACCGTTTATGGAAAAATACGCACCCAGGAGGGTGGCCTCGCCCAACAGTAGGAGAATGAGCAGAAGTGCAGATCCACGTCGACAAAGGATGCGGTAAGTCTGAGCACATGAATGCTATACTCCATGTAAGGCGTCCTTCCTAAATTGGCTCGCTCTTCGGGAAAATTTTGAAAAATTAAGGTCAATTCATAGAGGGGACCACCACATATAGGCCAAAACGTGAGACTCCTTTTAGTCGCCTCTTACGACAGGCGGAAATACCTCGGGTCTATTCCAACCCCTGGACCTGTAGTGGGGGGGGGTCTCCATTTACCTCGAAGTTTTGGTTTTTATGCTTAGTCTGCTAACTACGACAAAAGGTGTGTAAATATGGCGCGAACGGGACTGGGCTGCACTGAAAATCGTTCTGCTAAGGCCCCTCCACACGCACTATTATATCTGTCGGCCGACCGACCAACGGACCAATTTCGTAACCGCTTGCACAACGCAATCACGGTGCCTCATGTGATTTGCTCGTATGATAAATATCTACGTGATTCCGGTTGGTTTTACAAAGGAACAGAAACTGGAGTTTGCCAGCATTTATCTAGCATTTTCTGGCCTTGTTACTCAAAGCCAAGGCAAAGATGCGACTAATTGCAGGAATGAAATTTAACTACGTTGTTACTTAGACGGTAGCTAATGATATTCGTAATTATTTAAGAACTGCTGAGCATCAAACCGTTTTTAACCAAAAATGAATTCATCATAGGTTGTAAGCTCCGAGGAGAAACATCTCGCTACATTGCGATTTCTAGCCAATGGTAGGGTTTGAGCGCACCTCAAATTCAGGGCTGTTGTATCCCCACAATTGACTAAAATGATTCATTTCCCTGCAAAGCGATTTATACATGACTGAAGAAGTACAGCACGGTTAAGCAAAATAAAAGACGTTGACATAAACGTCATCAATTCCAATAAACAATGCGAAAGTAACTTACATACTTCGTAAGACAAATTACTACAGCAATTGTTATAAACAAATGCAAAAAGTATTTAACAGCTATACATTCATCAGGATATAATACTTATTAATACACCCTCACACCTTTTTATAAGGTTCTATCCTGCAGCCCTTTTTCCTGGGCGTAGACCGGTGACGAGAGATATGAAATCCTGTCGATTTGATTTCGGAGTTCTCTTCTCTACAGCCAACACAGTGATGCTTGACAGTGTCATTTGTCATTGTGTTGTGGAAGTAGGCTTTAACGCGTTTCAACGTACTCACGCTTGTTTTGCAAGACACGGTGGTTCGTGGAATTGCAAGAAGCAACGACAGTCATTTCACTCCTCCGGAGAACACGTTTTTTAAATCAATTGTTTACAATGGACTGAAGGATGTCATGAAGCTCCAGACATTTATCCTCACTGCTGTAAATAAAGTTTCTTCTCTTCAGTTTCTCATTGTCAAAGGATACATTTTAAGTAGCTTTTCAACATTACGTATAGGGAAATTGTTTCACGGTAGTCCTGGTTCAAATGGTTCAAATGGCTCTGAGCACTATGGGACTTAACATCTATGGTCATCAGTCCCCTAGAACTTAGAACTACTTAAACCTAACTAACCTAAGGACATCACACAACACCCAGCCATCACGAGGCAGAGAAAATCCCTGACCCCGCCGGGAATCGAACCCGGGAACCCGGGCGTGGGAAGCGAGAACGCTACCGCACGACCACGAGATGCGGGCACGGTAGTCCTGGAATCTAGTTTCCGTGTTTACTATTACTGTGTCGATTACCTCTAATACTAGCCTTCTCCATTTCTAAATACATATTTCTGTTTCGTTACACTAGTTCAAATACTCCTGCTGAAATTGTAAGACTCTTTCTTACCTTCCACTTTGCGTTTCATACATATTAGTCTCTCACTAGCCTTAATGCAGCTTTCTATTTCAGGCTTACAGATTTACTTTGCAAAATGTCGAACAAGATACTGGTATGCTGGAAAATCTATTTGTACACCTGCAGTAGAAAAAGAGAAGTCTGGTGATCAAGTATACAATTTAGCCCAATTGGTCGATGTAAAGAAATATAATCCCAGTCTTGCTTGTATTTCACATTCAATGCTGCTCATGTCCGTGTAGTGAAGAAAAATGGTTTTAACAGCGTGTGAATGAAAATACCTTGTTTCGCAAGGACCTTATAATTCAAATTCCCCTTCCCCCTGAAGTTAACTTGTTTTACCGCAACGGCTAAGATTCGTGAAATACTGGTTTGCTATAAAAAAATTTAATTGCGTAATTTTTAGAAGCACAGAGGATGGTCCAACTGATGTGCACAGCAGTGGATACAGACTGCACGAGGGTGTGCCTCTTTCACTATAGGATGTACACAATTTTTCCGTGTTATTGCACTACAGCCGTCTTATGTTTGCGATACTAGTTTGTTTTTATCAATATTCTAACTGCTTAGCACTTGCAGCTAAACAGTGGCTATGCCTTGTGCACACCAGTTTTTAGCTAAGTCATAAAACCACATCCATCTCATATTTCTCCTTATTTGCAAAACGAAAAATTACTAATAGCTTGCTTCAGACATCCGTTATTTCGTCGGCTTGTACTGACAAAGGACTTAATTTCACTTGAAACTTGCTCTAGAGGATTATTTTAACTTCACTTGAAATCTGTTCTTTAACAACATCCATAATACAAGTTGTTAAATGATTGTCAGAAAGTGGCTTCAAGTACTCCATGATGCTAAATAATCTTTCGTGAGTGTTCGTATCCAGCGAAGAATTTCAGAAGTTCTAAAAATTTTATTCACTCATGCCTCAGATTCCTCACGAGTT
>NW_026062169.1:0-35954 GCF_023897955.1 Schistocerca gregaria | reverse complement strand
ACACACGCGAGACAGATAACAGGACGGCCGTGAACTCCAAGAACGAACGTCAATCGGCACGTTCGACATTCGACGCCGAGTAACAGAAGGCACTTAAAAGGTAACACTCCTTTTTGCTTCTCCTTCCGAGTAGGGCGTGGAAAGCTCGATCGAATATTTGTGCACATATTTTCTATACGCATAAGAGAGAAAAAATAAAGTTTCATTCATGGCAACATTTCGGCGGGCTGATTTCGAAGATGCAGATTAATTTTGCGGTATTTGGTAAACTAGCCATCTTTGCTTAGACGTAGATTAGGTAAGGATAAAACTAAATTGCTTTTTGTTTGTAAACACAACACGTCTGGTGTGTAACGAAGCGATGGGAAACAAGGAAGAGGCATTTCTGTGAATGTAGTGATGCAACAACGAATTCATTTGAGGGCTATCCGTTTCTGCAATTAGTAGGCGTGAGTAATTTATTGAAAGTGCCGCTACTACGCGTCTGTCAATGTAGAACTGTGTGTGTTACAGAAGGCACTGTTCGGATATTTTGTCAGTGAGTAGGGAAAAATTGTGTTTTTAATTACACTTGTTACAGAGAGAGAAAAAAAGAAGAGTTTTATGTTATTCCCATTCCATTCGAAACGCGTCTGTTCTCACTCCAAGGGCGCCCATACGAGAGACAGTTTGTACAGGGGGTGGGGGCCGGCTGGATCTGGAGGTATGGTGTACTTTTAATATTTTGGAAGACGATTAGCGAGCTTGTAAAGTAGCCATAAACAGATTTGAAGTTCCGAACCTGTGTTAAAGACGTGTGTAATACAGACTTTTTGACTCTATTTCTTGCAAGAAAAACACCTGATAACACTGCGTTTTCTACTTTCCCTCAGAGCCCCGAGTACAGGCGCCCTTGTCCCACTCAGCTACCACCAAAGATATTTCCTGCGCTCACCACGCCGATGTTTGTAATTGCACTTGGCCGTTTTTCGTCCTCCCAGTGTTGTAACTGTTCATTTCCAAGCCTTAACTTTTTTTTTTTTTCCGGGCGTCTGCAAATTTGTCACATGAAACACAACATCTGCGACGACAAGACATTCCTTACAGAAAGTAAACGCTCACTGTCGTGGCCTAATAAACAGCCTACAGCGGTTCTCGTCCCATCACCGAATTTAAGCAACGCTGGCCCTTGTCATCGTGGCCGCCTGCGAGCACAAGCTGCTGTTGCCTAGAATTTCTCTTGCCCGTTTTCGGTACAGTTGGCCACGTCATTTCACATCCCAGCAAGCTCGTCAAGTGCCGCAAGTCTGCAAGTCTTGAGACGCTACGCTAGACGCTTGCTTCCCGCCCCTCATGTACCTGGCCACAGGCGACACAGCGTTCGGCTGGGCGACGCCTCGTGAACGCCGGCTCGCGCCACCGCGGTCGCCGTGCGTTCAGGGAGTGCCGCGCCGTGCAATTGCGTTTGGCGCGCATTCCCCTGATGGACAGAGAAAGCCAAAAGTCGCCGTACGACCATTAATGGGGGTGTCGTACCAGAGTTAGACCGCTTGTGCCATCTCGCGGCTGCCGCTGCTACTAGTGGTGCGCGTCCGCCGCGCTTATCGAACAGACAGTGTGCTCTGGCTCTGGGTTTGACGCCAGGTCGACGCAGACGTGTGGTACGCGCCTAGCGCGAGTGCTGCTGCGTGTGGCAGTGCCTTGCAGCACACGTTGGTGGCCGAAAGCTCAGACGCACTGGTTACCGACTGCTATCACAGAATACTGCTTTTGCAATTGAAATAAACACCGGGACAGCGCGAACGCAAGTCCCGACTACCAAAAATTATGCGCCCGAGTTACTCACATTTGGAGTAATCGCGGGGGTCAGCTCGACCGAAGTGCAATGGAAGAGCCTCACCCCGGAGGAACCGCCTTCATGATCACGGTATCCCCTACGCCAGGTAAGTATGCTTTGGTCGCGCCACAGGCGAGAATTTGTAGTGCCTCGCGCCATCGAGATGGTAACGAGAGCTCCCGACGTTTTCGCAGTCGGTGAACAGAATGGTGGCCGTCCATGTACCTGTCTCCTTACAAAAGAGCTATTGGCTGTCGAGTTAGATGGCAGACAGTCGCAACAACGCTCCTCTGCCGAGAAAAACGATGCATTTTGTGCGAGCAGCGCCACACGGCTCGCGGCGCCGGCCGCTGCTGGGGTTAATTTACCGTTCCCTCCGGAAGATGGCGGGCCAAGTCCGGGCTGCCGCCTCCGGGCCCTCCTCTCCGTCTCAAACGAGCCCTCTTTCTTGGCTGTTGAAACCGCGAATGAGATCTGCGCAATGAGTGCTTTTTGCAGCCACACTTTACTTTCGCTCCTTCCAGCAGAGCCCTTAGTGCTAGCAAATACGGCAGCATTGTCGCGCACGGTCGTCTGTCGCCGAGCAACTGAAGGACCCCACAGCTCACACTGTCAGATGTTCTAAGAGAGCTGGATGCAGTCGTGAGTGTTGTGCGCGACGAACAAACAGGACGGCCGTGAACTCCAAGAACGAACGTCAATCGGCACGTTCGACATTCGACGCCGAGTAACAGAAGGCACTTAAAAGGTAACACTCCTTTTTGCTTCTCCTTCCGAGTAGGGCGTGGAAAGCTCGATCGAATATTTGTGCACATATTTTCTATACGCATAAGAGAGAAAAAATAAAGTTTCATTCATGGCAACATTTCGGCGGGCTGATTTCGAAGATGCAGATTAATTTTGCGGTATTTGGTAAACTAGCCATCTTTGCTTAGACGTAGATTAGGTAAGGATAAAACTAAATTGCTTTTTGTTTGTAAACACAACACGTCTGGTGTGTAACGAAGCGATGGGAAACAAGGAAGAGGCATTTCTGTGAATGTAGTGATGCAACAACGAATTCATTTGAGGGCTATCCGTTTCTGCAATTAGTAGGCGTGAGTAATTTATTGAAAGTGCCGCTACTACGCGTCTGTCAATGTAGAACTGTGTGTGTTACAGAAGGCACTGTTCGGATATTTTGTCAGTGAGTAGGGAAAAATTGTGTTTTTAATTACACTTGTTACAGAGAGAGAAAAAAAGAAGAGTTTTATGTTATTCCCATTCCATTCGAAACGCGTCTGTTCTCACTCCAAGGGCGCCCATACGAGAGACAGTTTGTACAGGGGGTGGGGGCCGGCTGGATCTGGAGGTATGGTGTACTTTTAATATTTTGGAAGACGATTAGCGAGCTTGTAAAGTAGCCATAAACAGATTTGAAGTTCCGAACCTGTGTTAAAGACGTGTGTAATACAGACTTTTTGACTCTATTTCTTGCAAGAAAAACACCTGATAACACTGCGTTTTCTACTTTCCCTCAGAGCCCCGAGTACAGGCGCCCTTGTCCCACTCAGCTACCACCAAAGATATTTCCTGCGCTCACCACGCCGATGTTTGTAATTGCACTTGGCCGTTTTTCGTCCTCCCAGTGTTGTAACTGTTCATTTCCAAGCCTTAACTTTTTTTTTTTTTCCGGGCGTCTGCAAATTTGTCACATGAAACACAACATCTGCGACGACAAGACATTCCTTACAGAAAGTAAACGCTCACTGTCGTGGCCTAATAAACAGCCTACAGCGGTTCTCGTCCCATCACCGAATTTAAGCAACGCTGGCCCTTGTCATCGTGGCCGCCTGCGAGCACAAGCTGCTGTTGCCTAGAATTTCTCTTGCCCGTTTTCGGTACAGTTGGCCACGTCATTTCACATCCCAGCAAGCTCGTCAAGTGCCGCAAGTCTGCAAGTCTTGAGACGCTACGCTAGACGCTTGCTTCCCGCCCCTCATGTACCTGGCCACAGGCGACACAGCGTTCGGCTGGGCGACGCCTCGTGAACGCCGGCTCGCGCCACCGCGGTCGCCGTGCGTTCAGGGAGTGCCGCGCCGTGCAATTGCGTTTGGCGCGCATTCCCCTGATGGACAGAGAAAGCCAAAAGTCGCCGTACGACCATTAATGGGGGTGTCGTACCAGAGTTAGACCGCTTGTGCCATCTCGCGGCTGCCGCTGCTACTAGTGGTGCGCGTCCGCCGCGCTTATCGAACAGACAGTGTGCTCTGGCTCTGGGTTTGACGCCAGGTCGACGCAGACGTGTGGTACGCGCCTAGCGCGAGTGCTGCTGCGTGTGGCAGTGCCTTGCAGCACACGTTTGGTGGCCGAAAGCTCAGACGCACTGGTTACCGACTGCTATCACAGAATACTGCTTTTGCAATTGAAATAAACACCGGGACAGCGCGAACGCAAGTCCCGACTACCAAAAATTATGCGCCCGAGTTACTCACATTTGGAGTAATCGCGGGGGTCAGCTCGACCGAAGTGCAATGGAAGAGCCTCACCCCGGAGGAACCGCCTTCATGATCACGGTATCCCCTACGCCAGGTAAGTATGCTTTGGTCGCGCCACAGGCGAGAATTTGTAGTGCCTCGCGCCATCGAGATGTAACGAGAGCTCCCGACGTTTTCGCAGTCGGTGAACAGAATGGTGGCCGTCCATGTACCTGTCTCCTTACAAAAGAGCTATTGGCTGTCGAGTTAGATGGCAGACAGTCGCAACAACGCTCCTCTGCCGAGAAAAACGATGCATTTTGTGCGAGCAGCGCCACACGGCTCGCGGCGCCGGCCGCTGCTGGGGTTAATTTACCGTTCCCTCCGGAAGATGGCGGGCCAAGTCCGGGCTGCCGCCTCCGGGCCCTCCTCTCCGTCTCAAACGAGCCCTCTTTCTTGGCTGTTGAAACCGCGAATGAGATCTGCGCAATGAGTGCTTTTTGCAGCCACACTTTACTTTCGCTCCTTCCAGCAGAGCCTTAGTGCTAGCAAATACGGCAGCATTGTCGCGCACGGTCGTCTGTCGCCGAGCAACTGAAGGACCCCACAGCTCACACTGTCAGATGTTCTAAGAGAGCTGGATGCAGTCGTGAGTGTTGTGCGCGACGAACAAACAGGACGGCCGTGAACTCCAAGAACGAACGTCAATCGGCACGTTCGACATTCGACGCCGAGTAACAGAAGGCACTTAAAAGGTAACACTCCTTTTTGCTTCTCCTTCCGAGTAGGGCGTGGAAAGCTCGATCGAATATTTGTGCACATATTTTCTATACGCATAAGAGAGAAAAAATAAAGTTTCATTCATGGCAACATTTCGGCGGGCTGATTTCGAAGATGCAGATTAATTTTGCGGTATTTGGTAAACTAGCCATCTTTGCTTAGACGTAGATTAGGTAAGGATAAAACTAAATTGCTTTTTGTTTGTAAACACAACACGTCTGGTGTGTAACGAAGCGATGGGAAACAAGGAAGAGGCATTTCTGTGAATGTAGTGATGCAACAACGAATTCATTTGAGGGCTATCCGTTTCTGCAATTAGTAGGCGTGAGTAATTTATTGAAAGTGCCGCTACTACGCGTCTGTCAATGTAGAACTGTGTGTGTTACAGAAGGCACTGTTCGGATATTTTGTCAGTGAGTAGGGAAAAATTGTGTTTTTAATTACACTTGTTACAGAGAGAGAAAAAAAGAAGAGTTTTATGTTATTCCCATTCCATTCGAAACGCGTCTGTTCTCACTCCAAGGGCGCCCATACGAGAGACAGTTTGTACAGGGGGTGGGGGCCGGCTGGATCTGGAGGTATGGTGTACTTTTAATATTTTGGAAGACGATTAGCGAGCTTGTAAAGTAGCCATAAACAGATTTGAAGTTCCGAACCTGTGTTAAAGACGTGTGTAATACAGACTTTTTGACTCTATTTCTTGCAAGAAAAACACCTGATAACACTGCGTTTTCTACTTTCCCTCAGAGCCCCGAGTACAGGCGCCCTTGTCCCACTCAGCTACCACCAAAGATATTTCCTGCGCTCACCACGCCGATGTTTGTAATTGCACTTGGCCGTTTTTCGTCCTCCCAGTGTTGTAACTGTTCATTTCCAAGCCTTAACTTTTTTTTTTTTTCCGGGCGTCTGCAAATTTGTCACATGAAACACAACATCTGCGACGACAAGACATTCCTTACAGAAAGTAAACGCTCACTGTCGTGGCCTAATAAACAGCCTACAGCGGTTCTCGTCCCATCACCGAATTTAAGCAACGCTGGCCCTTGTCATCGTGGCCGCCTGCGAGCACAAGCTGCTGTTGCCTAGAATTTCTCTTGCCCGTTTTCGGTACAGTTGGCCACGTCATTTCACATCCCAGCAAGCTCGTCAAGTGCCGCAAGTCTGCAAGTCTTGAGACGCTACGCTAGACGCTTGCTTCCCGCCCCTCATGTACCTGGCCACAGGCGACACAGCGTTCGGCTGGGCGACGCCTCGTGAACGCCGGCTCGCGCCACCGCGGTCGCCGTGCGTTCAGGGAGTGCCGCGCCGTGCAATTGCGTTTGGCGCGCATTCCCCTGATGGACAGAGAAAGCCAAAAGTCGCCGTACGACCATTAATGGGGGTGTCGTACCAGAGTTAGACCGCTTGTGCCATCTCGCGGCTGCCGCTGCTACTAGTGGTGCGCGTCCGCCGCGCTTATCGAACAGACAGTGTGCTCTGGCTCTGGGTTTGACGCCAGGTCGACGCAGACGTGTGGTACGCGCCTAGCGCGAGTGCTGCTGCGTGTGGCAGTGCCTTGCAGCACACGTTGGTGGCCGAAAGCTCAGACGCACTGGTTACCGACTGCTATCACAGAATACTGCTTTTGCAATTGAAATAAACACCGGGACAGCGCGAACGCAAGTCCCGACTACCAAAAATTATGCGCCCGAGTTACTCACATTTGGAGTAATCGCGGGGGTCAGCTCGACCGAAGTGCAATGGAAGAGCCTCACCCCGGAGGAACCGCCTTCATGATCACGGTATCCCCTACGCCAGGTAAGTATGCTTTGGTCGCGCCACAGGCGAGAATTTGTAGTGCCTCGCGCCATCGAGATGTAACGAGAGCTCCCGACGTTTTCGCAGTCGGTGAACAGAATGGTGGCCGTCCATGTACCTGTCTCCTTACAAAAGAGCTATTGGCTGTCGAGTTAGATGGCAGACAGTCGCAACAACGCTCCTCTGCCGAGAAAAACGATGCATTTTGTGCGAGCAGCGCCACACGGCTCGCGGCGCCGGCCGCTGCTGGGGTTAATTTACCGTTCCCTCCGGAAGATGGCGGGCCAAGTCCGGGCTGCCGCCTCCGGGCCCTCCTCTCCGTCTCAAACGAGCCCTCTTTCTTGGCTGTTGAAACCGCGAATGAGATCTGCGCAATGAGTGCTTTTTGCAGCCACACTTTACTTTCGCTCCTTCCAGCAGAGCCCTTAGTGCTAGCAAATACGGCAGCATTGTCGCGCACGGTCGTCTGTCGCCGAGCAACTGAAGGACCCCACAGCTCACACTGTCAGATGTTCTAAGAGAGCTGGATGCAGTCGTGAGTGTTGTGCGCGACGAACAAACAGGACGGCCGTGAACTCCAAGAACGAACGTCAATCGGCACGTTCGACATTCGACGCCGAGTAACAGAAGGCACTTAAAAGGTAACACTCCTTTTTGCTTCTCCTTCCGAGTAGGGCGTGGAAAGCTCGATCGAATATTTGTGCACATATTTTCTATACGCATAAGAGAGAAAAAATAAAGTTTCATTCATGGCAACATTTCGGCGGGCTGATTTCGAAGATGCAGATTAATTTTGCGGTATTTGGTAAACTAGCCATCTTTGCTTAGACGTAGATTAGGTAAGGATAAAACTAAATTGCTTTTTGTTTGTAAACACAACACGTCTGGTGTGTAACGAAGCGATGGGAAACAAGGAAGAGGCATTTCTGTGAATGTAGTGATGCAACAACGAATTCATTTGAGGGCTATCCGTTTCTGCAATTAGTAGGCGTGAGTAATTTATTGAAAGTGCCGCTACTACGCGTCTGTCAATGTAGAACTGTGTGTGTTACAGAAGGCACTGTTCGGATATTTTGTCAGTGAGTAGGGAAAAATTGTGTTTTTAATTACACTTGTTACAGAGAGAGAAAAAAAGAAGAGTTTTATGTTATTCCCATTCCATTCGAAACGCGTCTGTTCTCACTCCAAGGGCGCCCATACGAGAGACAGTTTGTACAGGGGGTGGGGGCCGGCTGGATCTGGAGGTATGGTGTACTTTTAATATTTTGGAAGACGATTAGCGAGCTTGTAAAGTAGCCATAAACAGATTTGAAGTTCCGAACCTGTGTTAAAGACGTGTGTAATACAGACTTTTTGACTCTATTTCTTGCAAGAAAAACACCTGATAACACTGCGTTTTCTACTTTCCCTCAGAGCCCCGAGTACAGGCGCCCTTGTCCCACTCAGCTACCACCAAAGATATTTCCTGCGCTCACCACGCCGATGTTTGTAATTGCACTTGGCCGTTTTTCGTCCTCCCAGTGTTGTAACTGTTCATTTCCAAGCCTTAACTTTTTTTTTTTTTCCGGGCGTCTGCAAATTTGTCACATGAAACACAACATCTGCGACGACAAGACATTCCTTACAGAAAGTAAACGCTCACTGTCGTGGCCTAATAAACAGCCTACAGCGGTTCTCGTCCCATCACCGAATTTAAGCAACGCTGGCCCTTGTCATCGTGGCCGCCTGCGAGCACAAGCTGCTGTTGCCTAGAATTTCTCTTGCCCGTTTTCGGTACAGTTGGCCACGTCATTTCACATCCCAGCAAGCTCGTCAAGTGCCGCAAGTCTGCAAGTCTTGAGACGCTACGCTAGACGCTTGCTTCCCGCCCCTCATGTACCTGGCCACAGGCGACACAGCGTTCGGCTGGGCGACGCCTCGTGAACGCCGGCTCGCGCCACCGCGGTCGCCGTGCGTTCAGGGAGTGCCGCGCCGTGCAATTGCGTTTGGCGCGCATTCCCCTGATGGACAGAGAAAGCCAAAAGTCGCCGTACGACCATTAATGGGGGTGTCGTACCAGAGTTAGACCGCTTGTGCCATCTCGCGGCTGCCGCTGCTACTAGTGGTGCGCGTCCGCCGCGCTTATCGAACAGACAGTGTGCTCTGGCTCTGGGTTTGACGCCAGGTCGACGCAGACGTGTGGTACGCGCCTAGCGCGAGTGCTGCTGCGTGTGGCAGTGCCTTGCAGCACACGTTGGTGGCCGAAAGCTCAGACGCACTGGTTACCGACTGCTATCACAGAATACTGCTTTTGCAATTGAAATAAACACCGGGACAGCGCGAACGCAAGTCCCGACTACCAAAAATTATGCGCCCGAGTTACTCACATTTGGAGTAATCGCGGGGGTCAGCTCGACCGAAGTGCAATGGAAGAGCCTCACCCCGGAGGAACCGCCTTCATGATCACGGTATCCCCTACGCCAGGTAAGTATGCTTTGGTCGCGCCACAGGCGAGAATTTGTAGTGCCTCGCGCCATCGAGATGTAACGAGAGCTCCCGACGTTTTCGCAGTCGGTGAACAGAATGGTGGCCGTCCATGTACCTGTCTCCTTACAAAAGAGCTATTGGCTGTCGAGTTAGATGGCAGACAGTCGCAACAACGCTCCTCTGCCGAGAAAAACGATGCATTTTGTGCGAGCAGCGCCACACGGCTCGCGGCGCCGGCCGCTGCTGGGGTTAATTTACCGTTCCCTCCGGAAGATGGCGGGCCAAGTCCGGGCTGCCGCCTCCGGGCCCTCCTCTCCGTCTCAAACGAGCCCTCTTTCTTGGCTGTTGAAACCGCGAATGAGATCTGCGCAATGAGTGCTTTTTGCAGCCACACTTTACTTTCGCTCCTTCCAGCAGAGCCCTTAGTGCTAGCAAATACGGCAGCATTGTCGCGCACGGTCGTCTGTCGCCGAGCAACTGAAGGACCCCACAGCTCACACTGTCAGATGTTCTAAGAGAGCTGGATGCAGTCGTGAGTGTTGTGCGCGACGAACAAACAGGACGGCCGTGAACTCCAAGAACGAACGTCAATCGGCACGTTCGACATTCGACGCCGAGTAACAGAAGGCACTTAAAAGGTAACACTCCTTTTTGCTTCTCCTTCCGAGTAGGGCGTGGAAAGCTCGATCGAATATTTGTGCACATATTTTCTATACGCATAAGAGAGAAAAAATAAAGTTTCATTCATGGCAACATTTCGGCGGGCTGATTTCGAAGATGCAGATTAATTTTGCGGTATTTGGTAAACTAGCCATCTTTGCTTAGACGTAGATTAGGTAAGGATAAAACTAAATTGCTTTTTGTTTGTAAACACAACACGTCTGGTGTGTAACGAAGCGATGGGAAACAAGGAAGAGGCATTTCTGTGAATGTAGTGATGCAACAACGAATTCATTTGAGGGCTATCCGTTTCTGCAATTAGTAGGCGTGAGTAATTTATTGAAAGTGCCGCTACTACGCGTCTGTCAATGTAGAACTGTGTGTGTTACAGAAGGCACTGTTCGGATATTTTGTCAGTGAGTAGGGAAAAATTGTGTTTTTAATTACACTTGTTACAGAGAGAGAAAAAAAGAAGAGTTTTATGTTATTCCCATTCCATTCGAAACGCGTCTGTTCTCACTCCAAGGGCGCCCATACGAGAGACAGTTTGTACAGGGGGTGGGGGCCGGCTGGATCTGGAGGTATGGTGTACTTTTAATATTTTGGAAGACGATTAGCGAGCTTGTAAAGTAGCCATAAACAGATTTGAAGTTCCGAACCTGTGTTAAAGACGTGTGTAATACAGACTTTTTGACTCTATTTCTTGCAAGAAAAACACCTGATAACACTGCGTTTTCTACTTTCCCTCAGAGCCCCGAGTACAGGCGCCCTTGTCCCACTCAGCTACCACCAAAGATATTTCCTGCGCTCACCACGCCGATGTTTGTAATTGCACTTGGCCGTTTTTCGTCCTCCCAGTGTTGTAACTGTTCATTTCCAAGCCTTAACTTTTTTTTTTTTTCCGGGCGTCTGCAAATTTGTCACATGAAACACAACATCTGCGACGACAAGACATTCCTTACAGAAAGTAAACGCTCACTGTCGTGGCCTAATAAACAGCCTACAGCGGTTCTCGTCCCATCACCGAATTTAAGCAACGCTGGCCCTTGTCATCGTGGCCGCCTGCGAGCACAAGCTGCTGTTGCCTAGAATTTCTCTTGCCCGTTTTCGGTACAGTTGGCCACGTCATTTCACATCCCAGCAAGCTCGTCAAGTGCCGCAAGTCTGCAAGTCTTGAGACGCTACGCTAGACGCTTGCTTCCCGCCCCTCATGTACCTGGCCACAGGCGACACAGCGTTCGGCTGGGCGACGCCTCGTGAACGCCGGCTCGCGCCACCGCGGTCGCCGTGCGTTCAGGGAGTGCCGCGCCGTGCAATTGCGTTTGGCGCGCATTCCCCTGATGGACAGAGAAAGCCAAAAGTCGCCGTACGACCATTAATGGGGGTGTCGTACCAGAGTTAGACCGCTTGTGCCATCTCGCGGCTGCCGCTGCTACTAGTGGTGCGCGTCCGCCGCGCTTATCGAACAGACAGTGTGCTCTGGCTCTGGGTTTGACGCCAGGTCGACGCAGACGTGTGGTACGCGCCTAGCGCGAGTGCTGCTGCGTGTGGCAGTGCCTTGCAGCACACGTTGGTGGCCGAAAGCTCAGACGCACTGGTTACCGACTGCTATCACAGAATACTGCTTTTGCAATTGAAATAAACACCGGGACAGCGCGAACGCAAGTCCCGACTACCAAAAATTATGCGCCCGAGTTACTCACATTTGGAGTAATCGCGGGGGTCAGCTCGACCGAAGTGCAATGGAAGAGCCTCACCCCGGAGGAACCGCCTTCATGATCACGGTATCCCCTACGCCAGGTAAGTATGCTTTGGTCGCGCCACAGGCGAGAATTTGTAGTGCCTCGCGCCATCGAGATGTAACGAGAGCTCCCGACGTTTTCGCAGTCGGTGAACAGAATGGTGGCCGTCCATGTACCTGTCTCCTTACAAAAGAGCTATTGGCTGTCGAGTTAGATGGCAGACAGTCGCAACAACGCTCCTCTGCCGAGAAAAACGATGCATTTTGTGCGAGCAGCGCCACACGGCTCGCGGCGCCGGCCGCTGCTGGGGTTAATTTACCGTTCCCTCCGGAAGATGGCGGGCCAAGTCCGGGCTGCCGCCTCCGGGCCCTCCTCTCCGTCTCAAACGAGCCCTCTTTCTTGGCTGTTGAAACCGCGAATGAGATCTGCGCAATGAGTGCTTTTTGCAGCCACACTTTACTTTCGCTCCTTCCAGCAGAGCCCTTAGTGCTAGCAAATACGGCAGCATTGTCGCGCACGGTCGTCTGTCGCCGAGCAACTGAAGGACCCCACAGCTCACACTGTCAGATGTTCTAAGAGAGCTGGATGCAGTCGTGAGTGTTGTGCGCGACGAACAAACAGGACGGCCGTGAACTCCAAGAACGAACGTCAATCGGCACGTTCGACATTCGACGCCGAGTAACAGAAGGCACTTAAAAGGTAACACTCCTTTTTGCTTCTCCTTCCGAGTAGGGCGTGGAAAGCTCGATCGAATATTTGTGCACATATTTTCTATACGCATAAGAGAGAAAAAATAAAGTTTCATTCATGGCAACATTTCGGCGGGCTGATTTCGAAGATGCAGATTAATTTTGCGGTATTTGGTAAACTAGCCATCTTTGCTTAGACGTAGATTAGGTAAGGATAAAACTAAATTGCTTTTTGTTTGTAAACACAACACGTCTGGTGTGTAACGAAGCGATGGGAAACAAGGAAGAGGCATTTCTGTGAATGTAGTGATGCAACAACGAATTCATTTGAGGGCTATCCGTTTCTGCAATTAGTAGGCGTGAGTAATTTATTGAAAGTGCCGCTACTACGCGTCTGTCAATGTAGAACTGTGTGTGTTACAGAAGGCACTGTTCGGATATTTTGTCAGTGAGTAGGGAAAAATTGTGTTTTTAATTACACTTGTTACAGAGAGAGAAAAAAAGAAGAGTTTTATGTTATTCCCATTCCATTCGAAACGCGTCTGTTCTCACTCCAAGGGCGCCCATACGAGAGACAGTTTGTACAGGGGGTGGGGGCCGGCTGGATCTGGAGGTATGGTGTACTTTTAATATTTTGGAAGACGATTAGCGAGCTTGTAAAGTAGCCATAAACAGATTTGAAGTTCCGAACCTGTGTTAAAGACGTGTGTAATACAGACTTTTTGACTCTATTTCTTGCAAGAAAAACACCTGATAACACTGCGTTTTCTACTTTCCCTCAGAGCCCCGAGTACAGGCGCCCTTGTCCCACTCAGCTACCACCAAAGATATTTCCTGCGCTCACCACGCCGATGTTTGTAATTGCACTTGGCCGTTTTTCGTCCTCCCAGTGTTGTAACTGTTCATTTCCAAGCCTTAACTTTTTTTTTTTTTCCGGGCGTCTGCAAATTTGTCACATGAAACACAACATCTGCGACGACAAGACATTCCTTACAGAAAGTAAACGCTCACTGTCGTGGCCTAATAAACAGCCTACAGCGGTTCTCGTCCCATCACCGAATTTAAGCAACGCTGGCCCTTGTCATCGTGGCCGCCTGCGAGCACAAGCTGCTGTTGCCTAGAATTTCTCTTGCCCGTTTTCGGTACAGTTGGCCACGTCATTTCACATCCCAGCAAGCTCGTCAAGTGCCGCAAGTCTGCAAGTCTTGAGACGCTACGCTAGACGCTTGCTTCCCGCCCCTCATGTACCTGGCCACAGGCGACACAGCGTTCGGCTGGGCGACGCCTCGTGAACGCCGGCTCGCGCCACCGCGGTCGCCGTGCGTTCAGGGAGTGCCGCGCCGTGCAATTGCGTTTGGCGCGCATTCCCCTGATGGACAGAGAAAGCCAAAAGTCGCCGTACGACCATTAATGGGGGTGTCGTACCAGAGTTAGACCGCTTGTGCCATCTCGCGGCTGCCGCTGCTACTAGTGGTGCGCGTCCGCCGCGCTTATCGAACAGACAGTGTGCTCTGGCTCTGGGTTTGACGCCAGGTCGACGCAGACGTGTGGTACGCGCCTAGCGCGAGTGCTGCTGCGTGTGGCAGTGCCTTGCAGCACACGTTGGTGGCCGAAAGCTCAGACGCACTGGTTACCGACTGCTATCACAGAATACTGCTTTTGCAATTGAAATAAACACCGGGACAGCGCGAACGCAAGTCCCGACTACCAAAAATTATGCGCCCGAGTTACTCACATTTGGAGTAATCGCGGGGGTCAGCTCGACCGAAGTGCAATGGAAGAGCCTCACCCCGGAGGAACCGCCTTCATGATCACGGTATCCCCTACGCCAGGTAAGTATGCTTTGGTCGCGCCACAGGCGAGAATTTGTAGTGCCTCGCGCCATCGAGATGTAACGAGAGCTCCCGACGTTTTCGCAGTCGGTGAACAGAATGGTGGCCGTCCATGTACCTGTCTCCTTACAAAAGAGCTATTGGCTGTCGAGTTAGATGGCAGACAGTCGCAACAACGCTCCTCTGCCGAGAAAAACGATGCATTTTGTGCGAGCAGCGCCACACGGCTCGCGGCGCCGGCCGCTGCTGGGGTTAATTTACCGTTCCCTCCGGAAGATGGCGGGCCAAGTCCGGGCTGCCGCCTCCGGGCCCTCCTCTCCGTCTCAAACGAGCCCTCTTTCTTGGCTGTTGAAACCGCGAATGAGATCTGCGCAATGAGTGCTTTTTGCAGCCACACTTTACTTTCGCTCCTTCCAGCAGAGCCCTTAGTGCTAGCAAATACGGCAGCATTGTCGCGCACGGTCGTCTGTCGCCGAGCAACTGAAGGACCCCACAGCTCACACTGTCAGATGTTCTAAGAGAGCTGGATGCAGTCGTGAGTGTTGTGCGCGACGAACAAACAGGACGGCCGTGAACTCCAAGAACGAACGTCAATCGGCACGTTCGACATTCGACGCCGAGTAACAGAAGGCACTTAAAAGGTAACACTCCTTTTTGCTTCTCCTTCCGAGTAGGGCGTGGAAAGCTCGATCGAATATTTGTGCACATATTTTCTATACGCATAAGAGAGAAAAAATAAAGTTTCATTCATGGCAACATTTCGGCGGGCTGATTTCGAAGATGCAGATTAATTTTGCGGTATTTGGTAAACTAGCCATCTTTGCTTAGACGTAGATTAGGTAAGGATAAAACTAAATTGCTTTTTGTTTGTAAACACAACACGTCTGGTGTGTAACGAAGCGATGGGAAACAAGGAAGAGGCATTTCTGTGAATGTAGTGATGCAACAACGAATTCATTTGAGGGCTATCCGTTTCTGCAATTAGTAGGCGTGAGTAATTTATTGAAAGTGCCGCTACTACGCGTCTGTCAATGTAGAACTGTGTGTGTTACAGAAGGCACTGTTCGGATATTTTGTCAGTGAGTAGGGAAAAATTGTGTTTTTAATTACACTTGTTACAGAGAGAGAAAAAAAGAAGAGTTTTATGTTATTCCCATTCCATTCGAAACGCGTCTGTTCTCACTCCAAGGGCGCCCATACGAGAGACAGTTTGTACAGGGGGTGGGGGCCGGCTGGATCTGGAGGTATGGTGTACTTTTAATATTTTGGAAGACGATTAGCGAGCTTGTAAAGTAGCCATAAACAGATTTGAAGTTCCGAACCTGTGTTAAAGACGTGTGTAATACAGACTTTTTGACTCTATTTCTTGCAAGAAAAACACCTGATAACACTGCGTTTTCTACTTTCCCTCAGAGCCCCGAGTACAGGCGCCCTTGTCCCACTCAGCTACCACCAAAGATATTTCCTGCGCTCACCACGCCGATGTTTGTAATTGCACTTGGCCGTTTTTCGTCCTCCCAGTGTTGTAACTGTTCATTTCCAAGCCTTAACTTTTTTTTTTTTTCCGGGCGTCTGCAAATTTGTCACATGAAACACAACATCTGCGACGACAAGACATTCCTTACAGAAAGTAAACGCTCACTGTCGTGGCCTAATAAACAGCCTACAGCGGTTCTCGTCCCATCACCGAATTTAAGCAACGCTGGCCCTTGTCATCGTGGCCGCCTGCGAGCACAAGCTGCTGTTGCCTAGAATTTCTCTTGCCCGTTTTCGGTACAGTTGGCCACGTCATTTCACATCCCAGCAAGCTCGTCAAGTGCCGCAAGTCTGCAAGTCTTGAGACGCTACGCTAGACGCTTGCTTCCCGCCCCTCATGTACCTGGCCACAGGCGACACAGCGTTCGGCTGGGCGACGCCTCGTGAACGCCGGCTCGCGCCACCGCGGTCGCCGTGCGTTCAGGGAGTGCCGCGCCGTGCAATTGCGTTTGGCGCGCATTCCCCTGATGGACAGAGAAAGCCAAAAGTCGCCGTACGACCATTAATGGGGGTGTCGTACCAGAGTTAGACCGCTTGTGCCATCTCGCGGCTGCCGCTGCTACTAGTGGTGCGCGTCCGCCGCGCTTATCGAACAGACAGTGTGCTCTGGCTCTGGGTTTGACGCCAGGTCGACGCAGACGTGTGGTACGCGCCTAGCGCGAGTGCTGCTGCGTGTGGCAGTGCCTTGCAGCACACGTTGGTGGCCGAAAGCTCAGACGCACTGGTTACCGACTGCTATCACAGAATACTGCTTTTGCAATTGAAATAAACACCGGGACAGCGCGAACGCAAGTCCCGACTACCAAAAATTATGCGCCCGAGTTACTCACATTTGGAGTAATCGCGGGGGTCAGCTCGACCGAAGTGCAATGGAAGAGCCTCACCCCGGAGGAACCGCCTTCATGATCACGGTATCCCCTACGCCAGGTAAGTATGCTTTGGTCGCGCCACAGGCGAGAATTTGTAGTGCCTCGCGCCATCGAGATGTAACGAGAGCTCCCGACGTTTTCGCAGTCGGTGAACAGAATGGTGGCCGTCCATGTACCTGTCTCCTTACAAAAGAGCTATTGGCTGTCGAGTTAGATGGCAGACAGTCGCAACAACGCTCCTCTGCCGAGAAAAACGATGCATTTTGTGCGAGCAGCGCCACACGGCTCGCGGCGCCGGCCGCTGCTGGGGTTAATTTACCGTTCCCTCCGGAAGATGGCGGGCCAAGTCCGGGCTGCCGCCTCCGGGCCCTCCTCTCCGTCTCAAACGAGCCCTCTTTCTTGGCTGTTGAAACCGCGAATGAGATCTGCGCAATGAGTGCTTTTTGCAGCCACACTTTACTTTCGCTCCTTCCAGCAGAGCCCTTAGTGCTAGCAAATACGGCAGCATTGTCGCGCACGGTCGTCTGTCGCCGAGCAACTGAAGGACCCCACAGCTCACACTGTCAGATGTTCTAAGAGAGCTGGATGCAGTCGTGAGTGTTGTGCGCGACGAACAAACAGGACGGCCGTGAACTCCAAGAACGAACGTCAATCGGCACGTTCGACATTCGACGCCGAGTAACAGAAGGCACTTAAAAGGTAACACTCCTTTTTGCTTCTCCTTCCGAGTAGGGCGTGGAAAGCTCGATCGAATATTTGTGCACATATTTTCTATACGCATAAGAGAGAAAAAATAAAGTTTCATTCATGGCAACATTTCGGCGGGCTGATTTCGAAGATGCAGATTAATTTTGCGGTATTTGGTAAACTAGCCATCTTTGCTTAGACGTAGATTAGGTAAGGATAAAACTAAATTGCTTTTTGTTTGTAAACACAACACGTCTGGTGTGTAACGAAGCGATGGGAAACAAGGAAGAGGCATTTCTGTGAATGTAGTGATGCAACAACGAATTCATTTGAGGGCTATCCGTTTCTGCAATTAGTAGGCGTGAGTAATTTATTGAAAGTGCCGCTACTACGCGTCTGTCAATGTAGAACTGTGTGTGTTACAGAAGGCACTGTTCGGATATTTTGTCAGTGAGTAGGGAAAAATTGTGTTTTTAATTACACTTGTTACAGAGAGAGAAAAAAAGAAGAGTTTTATGTTATTCCCATTCCATTCGAAACGCGTCTGTTCTCACTCCAAGGGCGCCCATACGAGAGACAGTTTGTACAGGGGGTGGGGGCCGGCTGGATCTGGAGGTATGGTGTACTTTTAATATTTTGGAAGACGATTAGCGAGCTTGTAAAGTAGCCATAAACAGATTTGAAGTTCCGAACCTGTGTTAAAGACGTGTGTAATACAGACTTTTTGACTCTATTTCTTGCAAGAAAAACACCTGATAACACTGCGTTTTCTACTTTCCCTCAGAGCCCCGAGTACAGGCGCCCTTGTCCCACTCAGCTACCACCAAAGATATTTCCTGCGCTCACCACGCCGATGTTTGTAATTGCACTTGGCCGTTTTTCGTCCTCCCAGTGTTGTAACTGTTCATTTCCAAGCCTTAACTTTTTTTTTTTTCCGGGCGTCTGCAAATTTGTCACATGAAACACAACATCTGCGACGACAAGACATTCCTTACAGAAAGTAAACGCTCACTGTCGTGGCCTAATAAACAGCCTACAGCGGTTCTCGTCCCATCACCGAATTTAAGCAACGCTGGCCCTTGTCATCGTGGCCGCCTGCGAGCACAAGCTGCTGTTGCCTAGAATTTCTCTTGCCCGTTTTCGGTACAGTTGGCCACGTCATTTCACATCCCAGCAAGCTCGTCAAGTGCCGCAAGTCTGCAAGTCTTGAGACGCTACGCTAGACGCTTGCTTCCCGCCCCTCATGTACCTGGCCACAGGCGACACAGCGTTCGGCTGGGCGACGCCTCGTGAACGCCGGCTCGCGCCACCGCGGTCGCCGTGCGTTCAGGGAGTGCCGCGCCGTCCAATTGCGTTTGGCGCGCATTCCCCTGATGGACAGAGAAAGCCAAAAGTCGCCGTACGACCATTAATGGGGGTGTCGTACCAGAGTTAGACCGCTTGTGCCATCTCGCGGCTGCCGCTGCTACTAGTGGTGCGCGTCCGCCGCGCTTATCGAACAGACAGTGTGCTCTGGCTCTGGGTTTGACGCCAGGTCGACGCAGACGTGTGGTACGCGCCTAGCGCGAGTGCTGCTGCGTGTGGCAGTGCCTTGCAGCACACGTTGGTGGCCGAAAGCTCAGACGCACTGGTTACCGACTGCTATCACAGAATACTGCTTTTGCAATTGAAATAAACACCGGGACAGCGCGAACGCAAGTCCCGACTACCAAAAATTATGCGCCCGAGTTACTCACATTTGGAGTAATCGCGGGGGTCAGCTCGACCGAAGTGCAATGGAAGAGCCTCACCCCGGAGGAACCGCCTTCATGATCACGGTATCCCCTACGCCAGGTAAGTATGCTTTGGTCGCGCCACAGGCGAGAATTTGTAGTGCCTCGCGCCATCGAGATGTAACGAGAGCTCCCGACGTTTTCGCAGTCGGTGAACAGAATGGTGGCCGTCCATGTACCTGTCTCCTTACAAAAGAGCTATTGGCTGTCGAGTTAGATGGCAGACAGTCGCAACAACGCTCCTCTGCCGAGAAAAACGATGCATTTTGTGCGAGCAGCGCCACACGGCTCGCGGCGCCGGCCGCTGCTGGGGTTAATTTACCGTTCCCTCCGGAAGATGGCGGGCCAAGTCCGGGCTGCCGCCTCCGGGCCCTCCTCTCCGTCTCAAACGAGCCCTCTTTCTTGGCTATTGAAACCGCGAATGAGATCTGCGCAATGAGTGCTTTTTGCAGCCACACTTTACTTTCGCTCCTTCCAGCAGAGCCCTTAGTGCTAGCAAATACGGCAGCATTGTCGCGCACGGTCGTCTGTCGCCGAGCAACTGAAGGACCCCACAGCTCACACTGTCAGATGTTCTAAGAGAGCTGGATGCAGTCGTGAGTGTTGTGCGCGACGAACAAACAGGACGGCCGTGAACTCCAAGAACGAACGTCAATCGGCACGTTCGACATTCGACGCCGAGTAACAGAAGGCACTTAAAAGGTAACACTCCTTTTTGCTTCTCCTTCCGAGTAGGGCGTGGAAAGCTCGATCGAATATTTGTGCACATATTTTCTATACGCATAAGAGAGAAAAAATAAAGTTTCATTCATGGCAACATTTCGGCGGGCTGATTTCGAAGATGCAGATTAATTTTGCGGTATTTGGTAAACTAGCCATCTTTGCTTAGACGTAGATTAGGTAAGGATAAAACTAAATTGCTTTTTGTTTGTAAACACAACACGTCTGGTGTGTAACGAAGCGATGGGAAACAAGGAAGAGGCATTTCTGTGAATGTAGTGATGCAACAACGAATTCATTTGAGGGCTATCCGTTTCTGCAATTAGTAGGCGTGAGTAATTTATTGAAAGTGCCGCTACTACGCGTCTGTCAATGTAGAACTGTGTGTGTTACAGAAGGCACTGTTCGGATATTTTGTCAGTGAGTAGGGAAAAATTGTGTTTTTAATTACACTTGTTACAGAGAGAGAAAAAAAGAAGAGTTTTATGTTATTCCCATTCCATTCGAAACGCGTCTGTTCTCACTCCAAGGGCGCCCATACGAGAGACAGTTTGTACAGGGGGTGGGGGCCGGCTGGATCTGGAGGTATGGTGTACTTTTAATATTTTGGAAGACGATTAGCGAGCTTGTAAAGTAGCCATAAACAGATTTGAAGTTCCGAACCTGTGTTAAAGACGTGTGTAATACAGACTTTTTGACTCTATTTCTTGCAAGAAAAACACCTGATAACACTGCGTTTTCTACTTTCCCTCAGAGCCCCGAGTACAGGCGCCCTTGTCCCACTCAGCTACCACCAAAGATATTTCCTGCGCTCACCACGCCGATGTTTGTAATTGCACTTGGCCGTTTTTCGTCCTCCCAGTGTTGTAACTGTTCATTTCCAAGCCTTAACTTTTTTTTTTTTCCGGGCGTCTGCAAATTTGTCACATGAAACACAACATCTGCGACGACAAGACATTCCTTACAGAAAGTAAACGCTCACTGTCGTGGCCTAATAAACAGCCTACAGCGGTTCTCGTCCCATCACCGAATTTAAGCAACGCTGGCCCTTGTCATCGTGGCCGCCTGCGAGCACAAGCTGCTGTTGCCTAGAATTTCTCTTGCCCGTTTTCGGTACAGTTGGCCACGTCATTTCACATCCCAGCAAGCTCGTCAAGTGCCGCAAGTCTGCAAGTCTTGAGACGCTACGCTAGACGCTTGCTTCCCGCCCCTCATGTACCTGGCCACAGGCGACACAGCGTTCGGCTGGGCGACGCCTCGTGAACGCCGGCTCGCGCCACCGCGGTCGCCGTGCGTTCAGGGAGTGCCGCGCCGTGCAATTGCGTTTGGCGCGCATTCCCCTGATGGACAGAGAAAGCCAAAAGTCGCCGTACGACCATTAATGGGGGTGTCGTACCAGAGTTAGACCGCTTGTGCCATCTCGCGGCTGCCGCTGCTACTAGTGGTGCGCGTCCGCCGCGCTTATCGAACAGACAGTGTGCTCTGGCTCTGGGTTTGACGCCAGGTCGACGCAGACGTGTGGTACGCGCCTAGCGCGAGTGCTGCTGCGTGTGGCAGTGCCTTGCAGCACACGTTGGTGGCCGAAAGCTCAGACGCACTGGTTACCGACTGCTATCACAGAATACTGCTTTTGCAATTGAAATAAACACCGGGACAGCGCGAACGCAAGTCCCGACTACCAAAAATTATGCGCCCGAGTTACTCACATTTGGAGTAATCGCGGGGGTCAGCTCGACCGAAGTGCAATGGAAGAGCCTCACCCCGGAGGAACCGCCTTCATGATCACGGTATCCCCTACGCCAGGTAAGTATGCTTTGGTCGCGCCACAGGCGAGAATTTGTAGTGCCTCGCGCCATCGAGATGTAACGAGAGCTCCCGACGTTTTCGCAGTCGGTGAACAGAATGGTGGCCGTCCATGTACCTGTCTCCTTACAAAAGAGCTATTGGCTGTCGAGTTAGATGGCAGACAGTCGCAACAACGCTCCTCTGCCGAGAAAAACGATGCATTTTGTGCGAGCAGCGCCACACGGCTCGCGGCGCCGGCCGCTGCTGGGGTTAATTTACCGTTCCCTCCGGAAGATGGCGGGCCAAGTCCGGGCTGCCGCCTCCGGGCCCTCCTCTCCGTCTCAAACGAGCCCTCTTTCTTGGCTGTTGAAACCGCGAATGAGATCTGCGCAATGAGTGCTTTTTGCAGCCACACTTTACTTTCGCTCCTTCCAGCAGAGCCCTTAGTGCTAGCAAATACGGCAGCATTGTCGCGCACGGTCGTCTGTCGCCGAGCAACTGAAGGACCCCACAGCTCACACTGTCAGATGTTCTAAGAGAGCTGGATGCAGTCGTGAGTGTTGTGCGCGACGAACAAACAGGACGGCCGTGAACTCCAAGAACGAACGTCAATCGGCACGTTCGACATTCGACGCCGAGTAACAGAAGGCACTTAAAAGGTAACACTCCTTTTTGCTTCTCCTTCCGAGTAGGGCGTGGAAAGCTCGATCGAATATTTGTGCACATATTTTCTATACGCATAAGAGAGAAAAAATAAAGTTTCATTCATGGCAACATTTCGGCGGGCTGATTTCGAAGATGCAGATTAATTTTGCGGTATTTGGTAAACTAGCCATCTTTGCTTAGACGTAGATTAGGTAAGGATAAAACTAAATTGCTTTTTGTTTGTAAACACAACACGTCTGGTGTGTAACGAAGCGATGGGAAACAAGGAAGAGGCATTTCTGTGAATGTAGTGATGCAACAACGAATTCATTTGAGGGCTATCCGTTTCTGCAATTAGTAGGCGTGAGTAATTTATTGAAAGTGCCGCTACTACGCGTCTGTCAATGTAGAACTGTGTGTGTTACAGAAGGCACTGTTCGGATATTTTGTCAGTGAGTAGGGAAAAATTGTGTTTTTAATTACACTTGTTACAGAGAGAGAAAAAAAGAAGAGTTTTATGTTATTCCCATTCCATTCGAAACGCGTCTGTTCTCACTCCAAGGGCGCCCATACGAGAGACAGTTTGTACAGGGGGTGGGGGCCGGCTGGATCTGGAGGTATGGTGTACTTTTAATATTTTGGAAGACGATTAGCGAGCTTGTAAAGTAGCCATAAACAGATTTGAAGTTCCGAACCTGTGTTAAAGACGTGTGTAATACAGACTTTTTGACTCTATTTCTTGCAAGAAAAACACCTGATAACACTGCGTTTTCTACTTTCCCTCAGAGCCCCGAGTACAGGCGCCCTTGTCCCACTCAGCTACCACCAAAGATATTTCCTGCGCTCACCACGCCGATGTTTGTAATTGCACTTGGCCGTTTTTCGTCCTCCCAGTGTTGTAACTGTTCATTTCCAAGCCTTAACTTTTTTTTTTTTCCGGGCGTCTGCAAATTTGTCACATGAAACACAACATCTGCGACGACAAGACATTCCTTACAGAAAGTAAACGCTCACTGTCGTGGCCTAATAAACAGCCTACAGCGGTTCTCGTCCCATCACCGAATTTAAGCAACGCTGGCCCTTGTCATCGTGGCCGCCTGCGAGCACAAGCTGCTGTTGCCTAGAATTTCTCTTGCCCGTTTTCGGTACAGTTGGCCACGTCATTTCACATCCCAGCAAGCTCGTCAAGTGCCGCAAGTCTGCAAGTCTTGAGACGCTACGCTAGACGCTTGCTTCCCGCCCCTCATGTACCTGGCCACAGGCGACACAGCGTTCGGCTGGGCGACGCCTCGTGAACGCCGGCTCGCGCCACCGCGGTCGCCGTGCGTTCAGGGAGTGCCGCGCCGTGCAATTGCGTTTGGCGCGCATTCCCCTGATGGACAGAGAAAGCCAAAAGTCGCCGTACGACCATTAATGGGGGTGTCGTACCAGAGTTAGACCGCTTGTGCCATCTCGCGGCTGCCGCTGCTACTAGTGGTGCGCGTCCGCCGCGCTTATCGAACAGACAGTGTGCTCTGGCTCTGGGTTTGACGCCAGGTCGACGCAGACGTGTGGTACGCGCCTAGCGCGAGTGCTGCTGCGTGTGGCAGTGCCTTGCAGCACACGTTGGTGGCCGAAAGCTCAGACGCACTGGTTACCGACTGCTATCACAGAATACTGCTTTTGCAATTGAAATAAACACCGGGACAGCGCGAACGCAAGTCCCGACTACCAAAAATTATGCGCCCGAGTTACTCACATTTGGAGTAATCGCGGGGGTCAGCTCGACCGAAGTGCAATGGAAGAGCCTCACCCCGGAGGAACCGCCTTCATGATCACGGTATCCCCTACGCCAGGTAAGTATGCTTTGGTCGCGCCACAGGCGAGAATTTGTAGTGCCTCGCGCCATCGAGATGTAACGAGAGCTCCCGACGTTTTCGCAGTCGGTGAACAGAATGGTGGCCGTCCATGTACCTGTCTCCTTACAAAAGAGCTATTGGCTGTCGAGTTAGATGGCAGACAGTCGCAACAACGCTCCTCTGCCGAGAAAAACGATGCATTTTGTGCGAGCAGCGCCACACGGCTCGCGGCGCCGGCCGCTGCTGGGGTTAATTTACCGTTCCCTCCGGAAGATGGCGGGCCAAGTCCGGGCTGCCGCCTCCGGGCCCTCCTCTCCGTCTCAAACGAGCCCTCTTTCTTGGCTGTTGAAACCGCGAATGAGATCTGCGCAATGAGTGCTTTTTGCAGCCACACTTTACTTTCGCTCCTTCCAGCAGAGCCCTTAGTGCTAGCAAATACGGCAGCATTGTCGCGCACGGTCGTCTGTCGCCGAGCAACTGAAGGACCCCACAGCTCACACTGTCAGATGTTCTAAGAGAGCTGGATGCAGTCGTGAGTGTTGTGCGCGACGAACAAACAGGACGGCCGTGAACTCCAAGAACGAACGTCAATCGGCACGTTCGACATTCGACGCCGAGTAACAGAAGGCACTTAAAAGGTAACACTCCTTTTTGCTTCTCCTTCCGAGTAGGGCGTGGAAAGCTCGATCGAATATTTGTGCACATATTTTCTATACGCATAAGAGAGAAAAAATAAAGTTTCATTCATGGCAACATTTCGGCGGGCTGATTTCGAAGATGCAGATTAATTTTGCGGTATTTGGTAAACTAGCCATCTTTGCTTAGACGTAGATTAGGTAAGGATAAAACTAAATTGCTTTTTGTTTGTAAACACAACACGTCTGGTGTGTAACGAAGCGATGGGAAACAAGGAAGAGGCATTTCTGTGAATGTAGTGATGCAACAACGAATTCATTTGAGGGCTATCCGTTTCTGCAATTAGTAGGCGTGAGTAATTTATTGAAAGTGCCGCTACTACGCGTCTGTCAATGTAGAACTGTGTGTGTTACAGAAGGCACTGTTCGGATATTTTGTCAGTGAGTAGGGAAAAATTGTGTTTTTAATTACACTTGTTACAGAGAGAGAAAAAAAGAAGAGTTTTATGTTATTCCCATTCCATTCGAAACGCGTCTGTTCTCACTCCAAGGGCGCCCATACGAGAGACAGTTTGTACAGGGGGTGGGGGCCGGCTGGATCTGGAGGTATGGTGTACTTTTAATATTTTGGAAGACGATTAGCGAGCTTGTAAAGTAGCCATAAACAGATTTGAAGTTCCGAACCTGTGTTAAAGACGTGTGTAATACAGACTTTTTGACTCTATTTCTTGCAAGAAAAACACCTGATAACACTGCGTTTTCTACTTTCCCTCAGAGCCCCGAGTACAGGCGCCCTTGTCCCACTCAGCTACCACCAAAGATATTTCCTGCGCTCACCACGCCGATGTTTGTAATTGCACTTGGCCGTTTTTCGTCCTCCCAGTGTTGTAACTGTTCATTTCCAAGCCTTAACTTTTTTTTTTTTCCGGGCGTCTGCAAATTTGTCACATGAAACACAACATCTGCGACGACAAGACATTCCTTACAGAAAGTAAACGCTCACTGTCGTGGCCTAATAAACAGCCTACAGCGGTTCTCGTCCCATCACCGAATTTAAGCAACGCTGGCCCTTGTCATCGTGGCCGCCTGCGAGCACAAGCTGCTGTTGCCTAGAATTTCTCTTGCCCGTTTTCGGTACAGTTGGCCACGTCATTTCACATCCCAGCAAGCTCGTCAAGTGCCGCAAGTCTGCAAGTCTTGAGACGCTACGCTAGACGCTTGCTTCCCGCCCCTCATGTACCTGGCCACAGGCGACACAGCGTTCGGCTGGGCGACGCCTCGTGAACGCCGGCTCGCGCCACCGCGGTCGCCGTGCGTTCAGGGAGTGCCGCGCCGTCCAATTGCGTTTGGCGCGCATTCCCCTGATGGACAGAGAAAGCCAAAAGTCGCCGTACGACCATTAATGGGGGTGTCGTACCAGAGTTAGACCGCTTGTGCCATCTCGCGGCTGCCGCTGCTACTAGTGGTGCGCGTCCGCCGCGCTTATCGAACAGACAGTGTGCTCTGGCTCTGGGTTTGACGCCAGGTCGACGCAGACGTGTGGTACGCGCCTAGCGCGAGTGCTGCTGCGTGTGGCAGTGCCTTGCAGCACACGTTGGTGGCCGAAAGCTCAGACGCACTGGTTACCGACTGCTATCACAGAATACTGCTTTTGCAATTGAAATAAACACCGGGACAGCGCGAACGCAAGTCCCGACTACCAAAAATTATGCGCCCGAGTTACTCACATTTGGAGTAATCGCGGGGGTCAGCTCGACCGAAGTGCAATGGAAGAGCCTCACCCCGGAGGAACCGCCTTCATGATCACGGTATCCCCTACGCCAGGTAAGTATGCTTTGGTCGCGCCACAGGCGAGAATTTGTAGTGCCTCGCGCCATCGAGATGTAACGAGAGCTCCCGACGTTTTCGCAGTCGGTGAACAGAATGGTGGCCGTCCATGTACCTGTCTCCTTACAAAAGAGCTATTGGCTGTCGAGTTAGATGGCAGACAGTCGCAACAACGCTCCTCTGCCGAGAAAAACGATGCATTTTGTGCGAGCAGCGCCACACGGCTCGCGGCGCCGGCCGCTGCTGGGGTTAATTTACCGTTCCCTCCGGAAGATGGCGGGCCAAGTCCGGGCTGCCGCCTCCGGGCCCTCCTCTCCGTCTCAAACGAGCCCTCTTTCTTGGCTGTTGAAACCGCGAATGAGATCTGCGCAATGAGTGCTTTTTGCAGCCACACTTTACTTTCGCTCCTTCCAGCAGAGCCCTTAGTGCTAGCAAATACGGCAGCATTGTCGCGCACGGTCGTCTGTCGCCGAGCAACTGAAGGACCCCACAGCTCACACTGTCAGATGTTCTAAGAGAGCTGGATGCAGTCGTGAGTGTTGTGCGCGACGAACAAACAGGACGGCCGTGAACTCCAAGAACGAACGTCAATCGGCACGTTCGACATTCGACGCCGAGTAACAGAAGGCACTTAAAAGGTAACACTCCTTTTTGCTTCTCCTTCCGAGTAGGGCGTGGAAAGCTCGATCGAATATTTGTGCACATATTTTCTATACGCATAAGAGAGAAAAAATAAAGTTTCATTCATGGCAACATTTCGGCGGGCTGATTTCGAAGATGCAGATTAATTTTGCGGTATTTGGTAAACTAGCCATCTTTGCTTAGACGTAGATTAGGTAAGGATAAAACTAAATTGCTTTTTGTTTGTAAACACAACACGTCTGGTGTGTAACGAAGCGATGGGAAACAAGGAAGAGGCATTTCTGTGAATGTAGTGATGCAACAACGAATTCATTTGAGGGCTATCCGTTTCTGCAATTAGTAGGCGTGAGTAATTTATTGAAAGTGCCGCTACTACGCGTCTGTCAATGTAGAACTGTGTGTGTTACAGAAGGCACTGTTCGGATATTTTGTCAGTGAGTAGGGAAAAATTGTGTTTTTAATTACACTTGTTACAGAGAGAGAAAAAAAGAAGAGTTTTATGTTATTCCCATTCCATTCGAAACGCGTCTGTTCTCACTCCAAGGGCGCCCATACGAGAGACAGTTTGTACAGGGGGTGGGGGCCGGCTGGATCTGGAGGTATGGTGTACTTTTAATATTTTGGAAGACGATTAGCGAGCTTGTAAAGTAGCCATAAACAGATTTGAAGTTCCGAACCTGTGTTAAAGACGTGTGTAATACAGACTTTTTGACTCTATTTCTTGCAAGAAAAACACCTGATAACACTGCGTTTTCTACTTTCCCTCAGAGCCCCGAGTACAGGCGCCCTTGTCCCACTCAGCTACCACCAAAGATATTTCCTGCGCTCACCACGCCGATGTTTGTAATTGCACTTGGCCGTTTTTCGTCCTCCCAGTGTTGTAACTGTTCATTTCCAAGCCTTAACTTTTTTTTTTTTCCGGGCGTCTGCAAATTTGTCACATGAAACACAACATCTGCGACGACAAGACATTCCTTACAGAAAGTAAACGCTCACTGTCGTGGCCTAATAAACAGCCTACAGCGGTTCTCGTCCCATCACCGAATTTAAGCAACGCTGGCCCTTGTCATCGTGGCCGCCTGCGAGCACAAGCTGCTGTTGCCTAGAATTTCTCTTGCCCGTTTTCGGTACAGTTGGCCACGTCATTTCACATCCCAGCAAGCTCGTCAAGTGCCGCAAGTCTGCAAGTCTTGAGACGCTACGCTAGACGCTTGCTTCCCGCCCCTCATGTACCTGGCCACAGGCGACACAGCGTTCGGCTGGGCGACGCCTCGTGAACGCCGGCTCGCGCCACCGCGGTCGCCGTGCGTTCAGGGAGTGCCGCGCCGTGCAATTGCGTTTGGCGCGCATTCCCCTGATGGACAGAGAAAGCCAAAAGTCGCCGTACGACCATTAATGGGGGTGTCGTACCAGAGTTAGACCGCTTGTGCCATCTCGCGGCTGCCGCTGCTACTAGTGGTGCGCGTCCGCCGCGCTTATCGAACAGACAGTGTGCTCTGGCTCTGGGTTTGACGCCAGGTCGACGCAGACGTGTGGTACGCGCCTAGCGCGAGTGCTGCTGCGTGTGGCAGTGCCTTGCAGCACACGTTGGTGGCCGAAAGCTCAGACGCACTGGTTACCGACTGCTATCACAGAATACTGCTTTTGCAATTGAAATAAACACCGGGACAGCGCGAACGCAAGTCCCGACTACCAAAAATTATGCGCCCGAGTTACTCACATTTGGAGTAATCGCGGGGGTCAGCTCGACCGAAGTGCAATGGAAGAGCCTCACCCCGGAGGAACCGCCTTCATGATCACGGTATCCCCTACGCCAGGTAAGTATGCTTTGGTCGCGCCACAGGCGAGAATTTGTAGTGCCTCGCGCCATCGAGATGTAACGAGAGCTCCCGACGTTTTCGCAGTCGGTGAACAGAATGGTGGCCGTCCATGTACCTGTCTCCTTACAAAAGAGCTATTGGCTGTCGAGTTAGATGGCAGACAGTCGCAACAACGCTCCTCTGCCGAGAAAAACGATGCATTTTGTGCGAGCAGCGCCACACGGCTCGCGGCGCCGGCCGCTGCTGGGGTTAATTTACCGTTCCCTCCGGAAGATGGCGGGCCAAGTCCGGGCTGCCGCCTCCGGGCCCTCCTCTCCGTCTCAAACGAGCCCTCTTTCTTGGCTGTTGAAACCGCGAATGAGATCTGCGCAATGAGTGCTTTTTGCAGCCACACTTTACTTTCGCTCCTTCCAGCAGAGCCCTTAGTGCTAGCAAATACGGCAGCATTGTCGCGCACGGTCGTCTGTCGCCGAGCAACTGAAGGACCCCACAGCTCACACTGTCAGATGTTCTAAGAGAGCTGGATGCAGTCGTGAGTGTTGTGCGCGACGAACAAACAGGACGGCCGTGAACTCCAAGAACGAACGTCAATCGGCACGTTCGACATTCGACGCCGAGTAACAGAAGGCACTTAAAAGGTAACACTCCTTTTTGCTTCTCCTTCCGAGTAGGGCGTGGAAAGCTCGATCGAATATTTGTGCACATATTTTCTATACGCATAAGAGAGAAAAAATAAAGTTTCATTCATGGCAACATTTCGGCGGGCTGATTTCGAAGATGCAGATTAATTTTGCGGTATTTGGTAAACTAGCCATCTTTGCTTAGACGTAGATTAGGTAAGGATAAAACTAAATTGCTTTTTGTTTGTAAACACAACACGTCTGGTGTGTAACGAAGCGATGGGAAACAAGGAAGAGGCATTTCTGTGAATGTAGTGATGCAACAACGAATTCATTTGAGGGCTATCCGTTTCTGCAATTAGTAGGCGTGAGTAATTTATTGAAAGTGCCGCTACTACGCGTCTGTCAATGTAGAACTGTGTGTGTTACAGAAGGCACTGTTCGGATATTTTGTCAGTGAGTAGGGAAAAATTGTGTTTTTAATTACACTTGTTACAGAGAGAGAAAAAAAGAAGAGTTTTATGTTATTCCCATTCCATTCGAAACGCGTCTGTTCTCACTCCAAGGGCGCCCATACGAGAGACAGTTTGTACAGGGGGTGGGGGCCGGCTGGATCTGGAGGTATGGTGTACTTTTAATATTTTGGAAGACGATTAGCGAGCTTGTAAAGTAGCCATAAACAGATTTGAAGTTCCGAACCTGTGTTAAAGACGTGTGTAATACAGACTTTTTGACTCTATTTCTTGCAAGAAAAACACCTGATAACACTGCGTTTTCTACTTTCCCTCAGAGCCCCGAGTACAGGCGCCCTTGTCCCACTCAGCTACCACCAAAGATATTTCCTGCGCTCACCACGCCGATGTTTGTAATTGCACTTGGCCGTTTTTCGTCCTCCCAGTGTTGTAACTGTTCATTTCCAAGCCTTAACTTTTTTTTTTTTCCGGGCGTCTGCAAATTTGTCACATGAAACACAACATCTGCGACGACAAGACATTCCTTACAGAAAGTAAACGCTCACTGTCGTGGCCTAATAAACAGCCTACAGCGGTTCTCGTCCCATCACCGAATTTAAGCAACGCTGGCCCTTGTCATCGTGGCCGCCTGCGAGCACAAGCTGCTGTTGCCTAGAATTTCTCTTGCCCGTTTTCGGTACAGTTGGCCACGTCATTTCACATCCCAGCAAGCTCGTCAAGTGCCGCAAGTCTGCAAGTCTTGAGACGCTACGCTAGACGCTTGCTTCCCGCCCCTCATGTACCTGGCCACAGGCGACACAGCGTTCGGCTGGGCGACGCCTCGTGAACGCCGGCTCGCGCCACCGCGGTCGCCGTGCGTTCAGGGAGTGCCGCGCCGTCCAATTGCGTTTGGCGCGCATTCCCCTGATGGACAGAGAAAGCCAAAAGTCGCCGTACGACCATTAATGGGGGTGTCGTACCAGAGTTAGACCGCTTGTGCCATCTCGCGGCTGCCGCTGCTACTAGTGGTGCGCGTCCGCCGCGCTTATCGAACAGACAGTGTGCTCTGGCTCTGGGTTTGACGCCAGGTCGACGCAGACGTGTGGTACGCGCCTAGCGCGAGTGCTGCTGCGTGTGGCAGTGCCTTGCAGCACACGTTGGTGGCCGAAAGCTCAGACGCACTGGTTACCGACTGCTATCACAGAATACTGCTTTTGCAATTGAAATAAACACCGGGACAGCGCGAACGCAAGTCCCGACTACCAAAAATTATGCGCCCGAGTTACTCACATTTGGAGTAATCGCGGGGGTCAGCTCGACCGAAGTGCAATGGAAGAGCCTCACCCCGGAGGAACCGCCTTCATGATCACGGTATCCCCTACGCCAGGTAAGTATGCTTTGGTCGCGCCACAGGCGAGAATTTGTAGTGCCTCGCGCCATCGAGATGTAACGAGAGCTCCCGACGTTTTCGCAGTCGGTGAACAGAATGGTGGCCGTCCATGTACCTGTCTCCTTACAAAAGAGCTATTGGCTGTCGAGTTAGATGGCAGACAGTCGCAACAACGCTCCTCTGCCGAGAAAAACGATGCATTTTGTGCGAGCAGCGCCACACGGCTCGCGGCGCCGGCCGCTGCTGGGGTTAATTTACCGTTCCCTCCGGAAGATGGCGGGCCAAGTCCGGGCTGCCGCCTCCGGGCCCTCCTCTCCGTCTCAAACGAGCCCTCTTTCTTGGCTGTTGAAACCGCGAATGAGATCTGCGCAATGAGTGCTTTTTGCAGCCACACTTTACTTTCGCTCCTTCCAGCAGAGCCCTTAGTGCTAGCAAATACGGCAGCATTGTCGCGCACGGTCGTCTGTCGCCGAGCAACTGAAGGACCCCACAGCTCACACTGTCAGATGTTCTAAGAGAGCTGGATGCAGTCGTGAGTGTTGTGCGCGACGAACAAACAGGACGGCCGTGAACTCCAAGAACGAACGTCAATCGGCACGTTCGACATTCGACGCCCGAGTAACAGAAGGCACTTAAAAGGTAACACTCCTTTTTGCTTCTCCTTCCGAGTAGGGCGTGGAAAGCTCGATCGAATATTTGTGCACATATTTTCTATACGCATAAGAGAGAAAAAATAAAGTTTCATTCATGGCAACATTTCGGCGGCTGATTTCGAAGATGCAGATTAATTTTGCGGTATTTGGTAAACTAGCCATCTTTGCTTAGACGTAGATTAGGTAAGGATAAAACTAAATTGCTTTTTGTTTGTAAACACAACACGTCTGGTGTGTAACGAAGCGATGGGAAACAAGGAAGAGGCATTTCTGTGAATGTAGTGATGCAACAACGAATTCATTTGAGGGCTATCCGTTTCTGCAATTAGTAGGCGTGAGTAATTTATTGAAAGTGCCGCTACTACGCGTCTGTCAATGTAGAACTGTGTGTGTTACAGAAGGCACTGTTCGGATATTTTGTCAGTGAGTAGGGAAAAATTGTGTTTTTAATTACACTTGTTACAGAGAGAGAAAAAAAGAAGAGTTTTATGTTATTCCCATTCCATTCGAAACGCGTCTGTTCTCACTCCAAGGGCGCCCATACGAGAGACAGTTTGTACAGGGGGTGGGGCCGGCTGGATCTGGAGGTATGGTGTACTTTTAATATTTTGGAAGACGATTAGCGAGCTTGTAAAGTAGCCATAAACAGATTTGAAGTTCCGAACCTGTGTTAAAGACGTGTGTAATACAGACTTTTTGACTCTATTTCTTGCAAGAAAAACACCTGATAACACTGCGTTTTCTACTTTCCCTCAGAGCCCCGAGTACAGGCGCCTTGTCCCACTCAGCTACCACCAAAGATATTTCCTGCGCTCACACGCCGATGTTTGTAATTGCACTTGGCCGTTTTTCGTCCTCCCAGTGTTGTAACTGTTCATTTCCAAGCCTTAACTTTTTTTTTTTTCCGGGCGTCTGCAAATTTGTCACATGAAACACAACATCTGCGACGACAAGACATTCCTTACAGAAAGTAAACGCTCACTGTCGTGGCCTAATAAACAGCCTACAGCGGTTCTCGTCCCATCACCGAATTTAAGCAACGCTGGCCCTTGTCATCGTGGCCGCCTGCGAGCACAAGCTGCTGTTGCCTAGAATTTCTCTTGCCCGTTTTCGGTACAGTTGGCCACGTCATTTCACATCCCAGCAAGCTCGTCAAGTGCCGCAAGTCTGCAAGTCTTGAGACGCTACGCTAGACGCTTGCTTCCGCCCCTCATGTACCTGGCCACAGGCGACACAGCGTTCGGCTGGGCGACGCCTCGTGAACGCCGGCTCGCGCCACCGCGGTCGCCGTGCGTTCAGGGAGTGCCGCGCCGTGCAATTGCGTTTGGCGCGCATTCCCCTGATGGACAGAGAAAGCCAAAAGTCGCCGTACGACCATTAATGGGGGTGTCGTACCAGAGTTAGACCGCTTGTGCCATCTCGCGGCTGCCGCTGCTACTAGTGGTGCGCGTCCGCCGCGCTTATCGAACAGACAGTGTGCTCTGGCTCTGGGTTTGACGCCAGGTCGACGCAGACGTGTGGTACGCGCCTAGCGCGAGTGCTGCTGCGTGTGGCAGTGCCTTGCAGCACACGTTGGTGGCCGAAAGCTCAGACGCACTGGTTACCGACTGCTATCACAGAATACTGCTTTTGCAATTGAAATAAACACCGGGACAGCGCGAACGCAAGTCCCGACTACCAAAAATTATGCGCCCGAGTTACTCACATTTGGAGTAATCGCGGGGGTCAGCTCGACCGAAGTGCAATGGAAGAGCCTCACCCCGGAGGAACCGCCTTCATGATCACGGTATCCCCTACGCCAGGTAAGTATGCTTTGGTCGCGCCACAGGCGAGAATTTGTAGTGCCTCGCGCCATCGAGATGTAACGAGAGCTCCCGACGTTTTCGCAGTCGGTGAACAGAATGGTGGCCGTCCATGTACCTGTCTCCTTACAAAAGAGCTATTGGCTGTCGAGTTAGATGGCAGACAGTCGCAACAACGCTCCTCTGCCGAGAAAAACGATGCATTTTGTGCGAGCAGCGCCACACGGCTCGCGGCGCCGGCCGCTGCTGGGGTTAATTTACCGTTCCCTCCGGAAGATGGCGGGCCAAGTCCGGGCTGCCGCCTCCGGGCCCTCCTCTCCGTCTCAAAACGAGCCCTCTTTCTTGGCTGTTGAAACCGCGAATGAGATCTGCGCAATGAGTGCTTTTTGCAGCCACACTTTACTTTCGCTCCTTCCAGCAGAGCCCTTAGTGCTAGCAAATACGGCAGCATTGTCGCGCACGGTCGTCTGTCGCCGAGCAACTGAAGGACCCCACAGCTCACACTGTCAGATGTTCTAAGAGAGCTGGATGCAGTCGTGAGTGTTGTGCGCGACGAACAAACAGGACGGCCGTGAACTCCAAGAACGAACGTCAATCGGCACGTTCGACATTCGACGCCGAGTAACAGAAGGCACTTAAAAGGTAACACTCCTTTTTGCTTCTCCTTCCGAGTAGGGCGTGGAAAGCTCGATCGAATATTTGTGCACATATTTTCTATACGCATAAGAGAGAAAAAAATAAAGTTTCATTCATGGCAACATTTCGGCGGGCTGATTTCGAAGATGCAGATTAATTTTGCGGTATTTGGTAAACTAGCCATCTTTGCTTAGACGTAGATTAGGTAAGGATAAAACTAAATTGCTTTTTGTTTGTAAACACAACACGTCTGGTGTGTAACGAAGCGATGGGAAACAAGGAAGAGGCATTTCTGTGAATGTAGTGATGCAACAACGAATTCATTTGAGGGCTATCCGTTTCTGCAATTAGTAGGCGTGAGTAATTTATTGAAAGTGCCGCTACTACGCGTCTGTCAATGTAGAACTGTGTGTGTTACAGAAGGCACTGTTCGGATATTTTGTCAGTGAGTAGGGAAAAATTGTGTTTTTAATTACACTTGTTACAGAGAGAGAAAAAAAGAAGAGTTTTATGTTATTCCCATTCCATTCGAAACGCGTCTGTTCTCACTCCAAGGGCGCCCATACGAGAGACAGTTTGTACAGGGGGTGGGGGCCGGCTGGATCTGGAGGTATGGTGTACTTTTAATATTTTGGAAGACGATTAGCGAGCTTGTAAAGTAGCCATAAACAGATTTGAAGTTCCGAACCTGTGTTAAAGACGTGTGTAATACAGACTTTTTGACTCTATTTCTTGCAAGAAAAACACCTGATAACACTGCGTTTTCTACTTTCCCTCAGAGCCCCGAGTACAGGCGCCCTTGTCCCACTCAGCTACCACCAAAGATATTTCCTGCGCTCACCACGCCGATGTTTGTAATTGCACTTGGCCGTTTTTCGTCCTCCCAGTGTTGTAACTGTTCATTTCCAAGCCTTAACTTTTTTTTTTTTCCGGGCGTCCTGCAAATTTGTCACATGAAACACAACATCTGCGACGACAAGACATTCCTTACAGAAAGTAAACGCTCACTGTCGTGGCCTAATAAACAGCCTACAGCGGTTCTCGTCCCATCACCGAATTTAAGCAACGCTGGCCCTTGTCATCGTGGCCGCCTGCGAGCACAAGCTGCTGTTGCCTAGAATTTCTCTTGCCCGTTTTCGGTACAGTTGGCCACGTCATTTCACATCCCAGCAAGCTCGTCAAGTGCCGCAAGTCTGCAAGTCTTGAGACGCTACGCTAGACGCTTGCTTCCCGCCCCTCATGTACCTGGCCACAGGCGACACAGCGTTCGGCTGGGCGACGCCTCGTGAACGCCGGCTCGCGCCACCGCGGTCGCCGTGCGTTCAGGGAGTGGCCGCGCCGTCCAATTGCGTTTGGCGCGCATTCCCCTGAACACGCGATCTAGTGT
>NW_026062167.1:32500-40000 GCF_023897955.1 Schistocerca gregaria | reverse complement strand
AAACACGGCATCGCCATCTATGAAGATAGGACGGAAGCACGTGCAATGCCGACAGTACGTGCGACATGACGTGGTGCAACGACGGTACCGCCACCTGGGGGAGGCCACGCGGACTAAGCCATGTATGGGGCCCACAGTGCTCATTTGCCGAGCCCACCCACACAAAACCTGCACCCCCCTCCAGCGCAGGAGCCGCAACCCGGGTGCGTACGCCGCACCAAGTGCTCCACCCGCGACCGTACGTGCCCCGCCGAAATCGCAACTCCGGCGGATGAACGGCGGACTTTTCTCGCAGTCGTAAGTTGCAATCCACCCCTATATCTTGCGCCTCATGAAGAGTTATATCAAGTATGCCAAATTCCCGCTGTCCCTATACATGCAGTAAGTTCGTCGTGGGCGCTGGCCGGCAGGCCGCGAGACGTGACGCCCGGCGGCAAAGAGTGCTCCTCTGAGGATATAGATGTTCCGTTCCGCCGCACAATGGTGACGGTGACCGCTGCCTGCGGTGGCAACGCTGGGCACAGTCGATACTCGCCGTGTGGTGGAAGGTAAACATTATGCGGTACATCAGTACTTTCCTAATAGTTCGGTCGTCTCACGGCACTGCTTAGTAAATGATGCAAGGCCAAATATAGATGATTTATGCGAATGTCCCTATACGTGCTGTAAGACTGGGCACACAACGTGAATCGCACGTCAGCCAGACACTCGAACATGCACCACTCTCGGCCTGCAACGGAGACACACAATACGTAAACATCTGGAATGCGACAATGTCGAGTGCATCCTCTCTGCCACATTGCACCGTCGACACTATGATAACCAGAGCAGTAGGTCCACCTATAAAAGCACAATACCCCACTCCTCCGACAACTACCATTGCTCAGATAAATCAACACCACCAACACACATCCTACACAGAGGGGCACCAAATATCATCCCCCGCCCTCGTGTTATACCACATGAAAAATTGCAGAAGTGAGAGACACACATCCGCCAGCCTCTTGCTACAAGCATCGAACCGACGTGACGTATCTGACGGTGACTCAGGCATCCGTGTACTGCCACCACTATCCACCCCCCCCCCCCCTCTCTCTCTGCCCCCTTCCCACACAATACCAAATTTAACCAACTTTATCGCTTAACCTAACTGTGGCTGTACCAGTTTATCGCTTAACCTAACTGTGGCTGTACCAGTTTATCGCTTAACCTAACTGTGGCTGTACCAGTTTATCGCTTAACCTAACTGTGGCTGTACCAGTTTATCGCTTAACCTAACTGTGGCTGTACCAGTTTATCGCTTAACCTAACTGTGGCTGTACCAGTTTATCGCTTAACCTAACTGTGGCTGTACCAGTTTATCGCTTAACCTAACTGTGGCTGTACCAGTTTATCGCTTAACCTAACTGTGGCTGTACCAGTTTATCGCTTAACCTAACTGTGGCTGTACCAGTTTATCGCTTAACCTAACTGTGGCTGTACCAGTTTATCGCTTAACCTAACTGTGGCTGTACCAGTTTATCGCTTAACCTAACTGTGGCTGTACCAGTTTATCGCTTAACCTAACTGTGGCTGTACCAGTTTATCGCTTAACCTAACTGTGGCTGTACCAGATTATCGCTTAACCTAACTGTGGCTGTACCAGATTATCGCTTAACCTAACTGTGGCTGTACCAGATTATCGCTTAACCTAACTGTGGCTGTACCAGATTATCGCTTAACCTAACTCAATTTGTCCCTTAACCTAACTCAAGTTGTCCCTTAACCTAACTCAAGTTGTCCCTTAACCTAACTCAAGTTGTCCCTTAACCTAACTCAAGTTGTCCCTTAACCTAACTCAAGTTGTCCCTTAACCTAACTCAATTTGTCCCTTAACCTAACTCAATTTGTCCCTTAACCTAACTCAATTTGTCCCTTAACCTAACTCAAGTTGTCCCTTAACCTAACTCAAGTTGTCCCTTAACCTAACTCAAGTTGTCCCTTAACCTAACTCAAGTTGTCCCTTAACCTAACTCAAGTTGTCCCTTAACCTAACTCAAGTTGTCCCTTAACCTAACTCAATTTGTCCCTTAACCTAACTCAAGTTGTCCCTTAACCTAACTCAATTTGTCCCTTAACCTAACTCAATTTGTCCCTTAACCTAACTCAATTTGTCCCTTAACCTAACTCAATTTGTCCCTTAACCTAACTCAATTTGTCCCTTAACCTAACTCAATTTGTCCCTTAACCTAACTCAAGTTGTCCCTTAACCTAACTCAAGTTGTCCCTTAACCTAACTCAAGTTGTCCCTTAACCTAACTCAAGTTGTCCCTTAACCTAACTCAAGTTGTCCCTTAACCTAACCCACGTTGTCCCTTAACCTAACCCACGTTGTCCCTTAACCTAACCCACGTTGTCCCTTAACCTAACCCACGTTGTCCCTTAACCTAACCCACGTTGTCCCTTAACCTAACCCACGTTGTCCCTTAACCTAACCCACGTTGTCCCTTAACCTAACCCACGTTGTCCCTTAACCTAACCCACGTTGTCCCTTAACCTAACCCACGTTGTCCCTTAACCTAACCCACGTTGTCCCTTAACCTAACCCACGTTGTCCCTTAACCTAACCCACGTTGTCCCTTAACCTAACCCACGTTGTCCCTTAACCTAACCCACGTTGTCCCTTAACCTAACCCACGTTGTCCCTTAACCTAACCCACGTTGTCCCTTTGCCTAACATAGTTCACTGCTCGGAATCTCTGGTGTCGTTGTTATCCTCATGTAGATGTCTTGCGAGTGTTGCTTACTTTCCACATATTCCTGCTATCCACTGTCAATTGTACTGCAATAGGACTATATCGCCGACCCCCCCCCTCCCCCCCCTCTGTCCCCCTCTGTCCCCCTCTTTGTGTCTCTGTCCTCTCAAGCTGGTCGGTCTGGCGTTTGAGTGTTAAATGAGCCTCGCAGCTGTTCAGTTGCATTCAGATGTCGACGCCCTCAGTGTACGTCGTGGTATGGTCTGTGTCCATTGTCCGCTGATGTCGTACGCGTAACCCACACGCTGTACCGATCATCGGTCGTTACGTACAGAGTGAAGTAGTGTGATACGTGTGACCGTACGCTGGCTGTGCCCAACGGTGTCGAATCTCAATTTCCATATGTTGTGCTTGATGCTACTTGTCTCGTCTCCCAATAACAGCTAGGTTGCACTGTGGTACGCCGTAGAGGCGTGTGGGAGGAACGTACGAACGCATTGTATGTCACCCTGGGTCGCTGGGGGTGGTGGTGCGGTGAGTCAGGTCAGGTCAGGTCAGCGTGAGCCGTCTGATGTAGTGACGCGTGTATTCCGACTTTGTCGTATTGCCTCACACAAAGTGCTACCCTGGTGGACCGCGTTCCATATCTGGGACATGCCGCAGATGCCGGTTGACAGTGGATCGCGGAAGGTACATCGCATACGTGCGCGGGCCACCTTCCACGTGTTCTCTTCTGCACATGTCGCAGTGTGTATGTGGTCTGATGTAGCGTGTCGTGACACATGACATCCTGGCATGCAAGAATTGTTGAATTCGCAAATGTAGGTGGACATCTACGTTTACTGCCCAAGATACGCAAATGAACTGGAAATCCGTTGTTGAGCGGTTGTTCACGCTGGAGGTGAATCTGTGATGGCGACGATCGGTACAGCTATTAACCGGTTGTTTCAGCGGTACCCGCCACATCCACACGCGTGACTAGGCCCATGTGGGTATGAAGCGATACGCGGCGGTGGCTTGGTGGGACTGTTCCCGGCCGGTGAAGGGGGGCCGCCCGGCGTGTTGGCCGCGCGCTGCGTGGGCGCACGCGCAACAGGCGGCTGGTGGGGGGCGCCGAGTGGCAGGAGCGCCAGCCGACGGGCCCGGCAGGCGGCGCAGCTACGCTGCGGCGCACCCTGCACGCGGCGCCTGGCGGCCAAAGTTGGTTCAGCCGAGCCCGGTGCGAAGCGCGGTGGACATCTGCAGTGTGCTGGTCTGATTGAGGACTGTGTGCGTTGAGGATGCGCCGCCGCCTGGCACTCGGCGCCGCGACGCCGTCTGCTGCTCGGTCGCCCCAGCGGTTCTCGCAGGTGGTTTGTATCGCAGTTGTGCGGACGTGTTGGCGCGTGCGCTGTGCTGGGAGAGTTCGCTTCTGCACCCAAGTGGGGCTTTGCCCTTGTGTGGCGCTGGCGTTGGAGCTGCCGGTCACCATAGGTGGCGCGTGTTGTCTCCCGCCGGCAATGCCACGACAGCACGCTCCCGGGCCTCTGTCGGCAGCGGCAAGCTCAGTTGGGAGCAAGGGTGTTCGCACTAAAACCGTCTACTCGCCTAACTCCGGGCGATTGCGCCTCTCTCGAAACCGACCAAGTACCTAGGACGGCGCTGCGCGCCGCCGGGACCTGAGAGGGTTTCGAGGTGTATCGTGCAGGGGAGCTCGGCCTCCTCCTGTTTGCAGAATAATTGAGCGGACGCTTGCGTGTTCGCGCGGGCCCCCGGGACACACTCCCGGGCGGCCGGCTGCTCAGCTCTAGTTGACGCAGCTCCCTGGTTGATCCTGCCAGTAGTCATATGCTTGTCTCAAAGATTAAGCCATGCATGTCTCAGTACAAGCCGCATTAAGGTGAAACCGCGAATGGCTCATTAAATCAGTTATGGTTCCTTAGATCGTACCCACGTTACTTGGATAACTGTGGTAATTCTAGAGCTAATACATGCAAACAGAGTCCCGACCAGAGATGGAAGGGACGCTTTTATTAGATCAAAACCAATCGGATTGGCTTGTCTGGTCCGTTTGCCTTGGTGACTCTGAATAACTTTGGGCTGATCGCACGGTCCTCGTACCGGCGACGCATCTTTCAAATGTCTGCCTTATCAACTGTCGATGGTAGGTTCTGCGCCTACCATGGTTGTAACGGGTAACGGGGAATCAGGGTTCGATTCCGGAGAGGGAGCCTGAGAAACGGCTACCACATCCAAGGAAGGCAGCAGGCGCGCAAATTACCCACTCCCGGCACGGGGAGGTAGTGACGAAAAATAACGATACGGGACTCATCCGAGGCCCCGTAATCGGAATGAGTACACTTTAAATCCTTTAACGAGTATCTATTGGAGGGCAAGTCTGGTGCCAGCAGCCGCGGTAATTCCAGCTCCAATAGCGTATATTAAAGTTGTTGCGGTTAAAAAGCTCGTAGTTGGATTTGTGTCCCACGCTGTTGGTTCACCGCCCGTCGGTGTTTAACTGGCATGTATCGTGGGACGTCCTGCCGGTGGGGCGAGCCGAAGGGGTGCTTTCGCGTCCCGAGGCGGACCCCGTTTAAATCCTACCAGGGTGCTCTTTGTTGAGTGTCTCGGTGGGCCGGCACGTTTACTTTGAACAAATTAGAGTGCTTAAAGCAGGCAAGCCCGCCTGAATACTGTGTGCATGGAATAATGGAATAGGACCTCGGTTCTATTTTGTTGGTTTTCGGAACCCGAGGTAATGATTAATAGGGACAGGCGGGGGCATTCGTATTGCGACGTTAGAGGTGAAATTCTTGGATCGTCGCAAGACGAACAGAAGCGAAAGCATTTGCCAAGTATGTTTTCATTAATCAAGAACGAAAGTTAGAGGTTCGAAGGCGATCAGATACCGCCCTAGTTCTAACCATAAACGATGCCAGCCAGCGATCCGCCGCAGTTCCTCCGATGACTCGGCGGGCAGCCTCCGGGAAACCAAAGCTTTTGGGTTCCGGGGGAAGTATGGTTGCAAAGCTGAAACTTAAAGGAATTGACGGAAGGGCACCACCAGGAGTGGAGCCTGCGGCTTAATTTGACTCAACACGGGAAACCTCACCAGGCCCGGACACCGGAAGGATTGACAGATTGATAGCTCTTTCTTGATTCGGTGGGTGGTGGTGCATGGCCGTTCTTAGTTGGTGGAGCGATTTGTCTGGTTAATTCCGATAACGAACGAGACTCTAGCCTGCTAACTAGTCGCGTGACATCCTTCGTGCTGTCAGCGATTACTTTTCTTCTTAGAGGGACAGGCGGCTTCTAGCCGCACGAGATTGAGCAATAACAGGTCTGTGATGCCCTTAGATGTTCTGGGCCGCACGCGCGCTACACTGAAGGAATCAGCGTGTCTTCCTAGGCCGAAAGGTCGGGGTAACCCGCTGAACCTCCTTCGTGCTAGGGATTGGGGCTTGCAATTGTTCCCCATGAACGAGGAATTCCCAGTAAGCGCGAGTCATAAGCTCGCGTTGATTACGTCCCTGCCCTTTGTACACACCGCCCGTCGCTACTACCGATTGAATGATTTAGTGAGGTCTTCGGACTGGTACGCGGCATCGACTCTGTCGTTGCCGATGCTACCGGAAAGATGACCAAACTTGATCATTTAGAGGAAGTAAAAGTCGTAACAAGGTTTCCGTAGGTGAACCTGCGGAAGGATCATTACCGACTAGACTGCATGTCTTTCGGTGTGCGTGTCGTGTCGCGCAACACGCTACCTGTACGGCAGTGGCCGTGCGCCGCGTGCGGAACCACGCGTGCCTCTCAAAACTAGCGGAAGTGTTGTTGTTGTGTGGTACGAGCGCTGAAGCTCTGGAGCGGCTGGCCTGCGGTACCTGGCGCCTGGCGCCGGTTTTGAATGACGTTCGCCCGAGTGCCTGTCCGCTCCGGTGTGGAGCCGTACGACGCCCATCGGCTGTGAGGCCGTTGGACACAAAAAAAATAGTGGAACAGGGGCCGTCAGACGCCTCAGTCCCGCAAATGCTACTGTCTTGAAAGAGACAGTGGGAGACTGAAAAGGAAAAGATCACCCAGGACGGTGGATCACTCGGCTCGTGGGTCGATGAAGAACGCAGCAAATTGCGCGTCGACATGTGAACTGCAGGACACATGAACATCGACGTTTCGAACGCACATTGCGGTCCATGGATTCCGTTCCCGGGCCACGTCTGGCTGAGGGTCGGCTACGTATACTGAAGCGCGCGGCGTTTGTCCCGCTTCGGAGACGTGGGAGTGTCGTGGTCGCCTGTGTGGCCGGCCGCGTCTCCTTAAACGTGCGATGCGCGCCCGTCGCCTGGCGGTTCGCATACCGGTACTTTCTCGGTAGCGTGCACAGCCGGCTGGCGGTGTGGCGTGCGACACCTCGTACAACGACCTCAGAGCAGGCGAGACTACCCGCTGAATTTAAGCATATTACTAAGCGGAGGAAAAGAAACTAACAAGGATTCCCCCAGTAGCGGCGAGCGAACAGGGAAGAGTCCAGCACCGAACCCCGCAGGCTGCCGCCTGTCGTGGCATGTGGTGTTTGGGAGGGTCCACTACCCCGACGCCTCGCGCCGAGCCCAAGTCCAACTTGAATGAGGCCACGGCCCGTAGAGGGTGCCAGGCCCGTAGCGGCCGGTGCGAGCGTCGGCGGGACCTCTCCTTCGAGTCGGGTTGCTTGAGAGTGCAGCTCCAAGTGGGTGGTAAACTCCATCTGAGACTAAATATGACCACGAGACCGATAGCGAACAAGTAC
>NW_026062167.1:20000-27500 GCF_023897955.1 Schistocerca gregaria | reverse complement strand
AAGTATGCCAAATTCCCGCTGTCCCTATACATGCAGTAAGTTCGTCGTGGGCGCTGGCCGGCAGGCCGCGAGACGTGACGCCCGGCGGCAAAGAGTGCTCCTCTGAGGATATAGATGTTCCGTTCCGCCGCACAATGGTGACGGTGACCGCTGCCTGCGGTGGCAACGCTGGGCACAGTCGATACTCGCCGTGTGGTGGAAGGTAAACATTATGCGGTACATCAGTACTTTCCTAATAGTTCGGTCGTCTCACGGCACTGCTTAGTAAATGATGCAAGGCCAAATATAGATGATTTATGCGAATGTCCCTATACGTGCTGTAAGACTGGGCACACAACGTGAATCGCACGTCAGCCAGACACTCGAACATGCACCACTCTCGGCCTGCAACGGAGACACACAATACGTAAACATCTGGAATGCGACAATGTCGAGTGCATCCTCTCTGCCACATTGCACCGTCGACACTATGATAACCAGAGCAGTAGGTCCACCTATAAAAGCACAATACCCCACTCCTCCGACAACTACCATTGCTCAGATAAATCAACACCACCAACACACATCCTACACAGAGGGGCACCAAATATCATCCCCCGCCCTCGTGTTATACCACATGAAAAATTGCAGAAGTGAGAGACACACATCCGCCAGCCTCTTGCTACAAGCATCGAACCGACGTGACGTATCTGACGGTGACTCAGGCATCCGTGTACTGCCACCACTATCCACCCCCCCCCCCCTCTCTCTCTGCCCCCTTCCCACACAATACCAAATTTAACCAACTTTATCGCTTAACCTAACTGTGGCTGTACCAGTTTATCGCTTAACCTAACTGTGGCTGTACCAGTTTATCGCTTAACCTAACTGTGGCTGTACCAGTTTATCGCTTAACCTAACTGTGGCTGTACCAGTTTATCGCTTAACCTAACTGTGGCTGTACCAGTTTATCGCTTAACCTAACTGTGGCTGTACCAGTTTATCGCTTAACCTAACTGTGGCTGTACCAGTTTATCGCTTAACCTAACTGTGGCTGTACCAGTTTATCGCTTAACCTAACTGTGGCTGTACCAGTTTATCGCTTAACCTAACTGTGGCTGTACCAGTTTATCGCTTAACCTAACTGTGGCTGTACCAGTTTATCGCTTAACCTAACTGTGGCTGTACCAGTTTATCGCTTAACCTAACTGTGGCTGTACCAGATTATCGCTTAACCTAACTGTGGCTGTACCAGATTATCGCTTAACCTAACTGTGGCTGTACCAGATTATCGCTTAACCTAACTGTGGCTGTACCAGATTATCGCTTAACCTAACTGTGGCTGTACCAGATTATCGCTTAACCTAACTCAATTTGTCCCTTAACCTAACTCAATTTGTCCCTTAACCTAACTCAAGTTGTCCCTTAACCTAACTCAATTTGTCCCTTAACCTAACTCAATTTGTCCCTTAACCTAACTCAATTTGTCCCTTAACCTAACTCAAGTTGTCCCTTAACCTAACTCAAGTTGTCCCTTAACCTAACTCAAGTTGTCCCTTAACCTAACTCAAGTTGTCCCTTAACCTAACTCAAGTTGTCCCTTAACCTAACTCAATTTGTCCCTTAACCTAACTCAATTTGTCCCTTAACCTAACTCAATTTGTCCCTTAACCTAACTCAATTTGTCCCTTAACCTAACTCAATTTGTCCCTTAACCTAACTCAAGTTGTCCCTTAACCTAACTCAAGTTGTCCCTTAACCTAACTCAAGTTGTCCCTTAACCTAACTCAAGTTGTCCCTTAACCTAACTCAAGTTGTCCCTTAACCTAACTCAAGTTGTCCCTTAACCTAACTCAAGTTGTCCCTTAACCTAACTCAAGTTGTCCCTTAACCTAACTCAATTTGTCCCTTAACCTAACTCAAGTTGTCCCTTAACCTAACTCAATTTGTCCCTTAACCTAACTCAATTTGTCCCTTAACCTAACTCAATTTGTCCCTTAACCTAACTCAATTTGTCCCTTAACCTAACTCAAGTTGTCCCTTAACCTAACTCAAGTTGTCCCTTAACGTAACTCAAGTTGTCCCTTAACCTAACTCAAGTTGTCCCTTAACCTAACTCAAGTTGTCCCTTAACCTAACTCAAGTTGTCCCTTAACCTAACTCAATTTGTCCCTTAACCTAACTCAATTTGTCCCTTAACCTAACTCAATTTGTCCCTTAACCTAACTCAAGTTGTCCCTTAACCTAACTCAAGTTGTCCCTTAACCTAACTCAAGTTGTCCCTTAACCTAACTCAAGTTGTCCCTTAACCTAACTCAAGTTGTCCCTTAACCTAACTCAAGTTGTCCCTTAACCTAACTCAATTTGTCCCTTAACCTAACTCAAGTTGTCCCTTAACCTAACTCAATTTGTCCCTTAACCTAACTCAATTTGTCCCTTAACCTAACTCAATTTGTCCCTTAACCTAACTCAATTTGTCCCTTAACCTAACTCAATTTGTCCCTTAACCTAACTCAATTTGTCCCTTAACCTAACTCAATTTGTCCCTTAACCTAACTCAAGTTGTCCCTTAACCTAACTCAAGTTGTCCCTTAACCTAACTCAAGTTGTCCCTTAACCTAACTCAAGTTGTCCCTTAACCTAACTCAAGTTGTCCCTTAACCTAACTCAAGTTGTCCCTTAACCTAACTCAAGTTGTCCCTTAACCTAACCCACGTTGTCCCTTAACCTAACCCACGTTGTCCCTTAACCTAACCCACGTTGTCCCTTAACCTAACCCACGTTGTCCCTTAACCTAACCCACGTTGTCCCTTAACCTAACCCACGTTGTCCCTTAACCTAACCCACGTTGTCCCTTAACCTAACCCACGTTGTCCCTTAACCTAACCCACGTTGTCCCTTAACCTAACCCACGTTGTCCCTTAACCTAACCCACGTTGTCCCTTAACCTAACCCACGTTGTCCCTTAACCTAACCCACGTTGTCCCTTAACCTAACCCACGTTGTCCCTTAACCTAACCCACGTTGTCCCTTAACCTAACCCACGTTGTCCCTTAACCTAACCCACGTTGTCCCTTTGCCTAACATAGTTCACTGCTCGGAATCTCTGGTGTCGTTGTTATCCTCATGTAGATGTCTTGCGAGTGTTGCTTACTTTCCACATATTCCTGCTATCCACTGTCAATTGTACTGCAATAGGACTATATCGCCGACCCCCCCCCTCCCCCCCCTCTGTCCCCCTCTGTCCCCCTCTTTGTGTCTCTGTCCTCTCAAGCTGGTCGGTCTGGCGTTTGAGTGTTAAATGAGCCTCGCAGCTGTTCAGTTGCATTCAGATGTCGACGCCCTCAGTGTACGTCGTGGTATGGTCTGTGTCCATTGTCCGCTGATGTCGTACGCGTAACCCACACGCTGTACCGATCATCGGTCGTTACGTACAGAGTGAAGTAGTGTGATACGTGTGACCGTACGCTGGCTGTGCCCAACGGTGTCGAATCTCAATTTCCATATGTTGTGCTTGATGCTACTTGTCTCGTCTCCCAATAACAGCTAGGTTGCACTGTGGTACGCCGTAGAGGCGTGTGGGAGGAACGTACGAACGCATTGTATGTCACCCTGGGTCGCTGGGGGTGGTGGTGCGGTGAGTCAGGTCAGGTCAGGTCAGCGTGAGCCGTCTGATGTAGTGACGCGTGTATTCCGACTTTGTCGTATTGCCTCACACAAAGTGCTACCCTGGTGGACCGCGTTCCATATCTGGGACATGCCGCAGATGCCGGTTGACAGTGGATCGCGGAAGGTACATCGCATACGTGCGCGGGCCACCTTCCACGTGTTCTCTTCTGCACATGTCGCAGTGTGTATGTGGTCTGATGTAGCGTGTCGTGACACATGACATCCTGGCATGCAAGAATTGTTGAATTCGCAAATGTAGGTGGACATCTACGTTTACTGCCCAAGATACGCAAATGAACTGGAAATCCGTTGTTGAGCGGTTGTTCACGCTGGAGGTGAATCTGTGATGGCGACGATCGGTACAGCTATTAACCGGTTGTTTCAGCGGTACCCGCCACATCCACACGCGTGACTAGGCCCATGTGGGTATGAAGCGATACGCGGCGGTGGCTTGGTGGGACTGTTCCCGGCCGGTGAAGGGGGGCCGCCCGGCGTGTTGGCCGCGCGCTGCGTGGGCGCACGCGCAACAGGCGGCTGGTGGGGGGCGCCGAGTGGCAGGAGCGCCAGCCGACGGGCCCGGCAGGCGGCGCAGCTACGCTGCGGCGCACCCTGCACGCGGCGCCTGGCGGCCAAAGTTGGTTCAGCCGAGCCCGGTGCGAAGCGCGGTGGACATCTGCAGTGTGCTGGTCTGATTGAGGACTGTGTGCGTTGAGGATGCGCCGCCGCCTGGCACTCGGCGCCGCGACGCCGTCTGCTGCTCGGTCGCCCCAGCGGTTCTCGCAGGTGGTTTGTATCGCAGTTGTGCGGACGTGTTGGCGCGTGCGCTGTGCTGGGAGAGTTCGCTTCTGCACCCAAGTGGGGCTTTGCCCTTGTGTGGCGCTGGCGTTGGAGCTGCCGGTCACCATAGGTGGCGCGTGTTGTCTCCCGCCGGCAATGCCACGACAGCACGCTCCCGGGCCTCTGTCGGCAGCGGCAAGCTCAGTTGGGAGCAAGGGTGTTCGCACTAAAACCGTCTACTCGCCTAACTCCGGGCGATTGCGCCTCTCTCGAAACCGACCAAGTACCTAGGACGGCGCTGCGCGCCGCCGGGACCTGAGAGGGTTTCGAGGTGTATCGTGCAGGGGAGCTCGGCCTCCTCCTGTTTGCAGAATAATTGAGCGGACGCTTGCGTGTTCGCGCGGGCCCCCGGGACACACTCCCGGGCGGCCGGCTGCTCAGCTCTAGTTGACGCAGCTCCCTGGTTGATCCTGCCAGTAGTCATATGCTTGTCTCAAAGATTAAGCCATGCATGTCTCAGTACAAGCCGCATTAAGGTGAAACCGCGAATGGCTCATTAAATCAGTTATGGTTCCTTAGATCGTACCCACGTTACTTGGATAACTGTGGTAATTCTAGAGCTAATACATGCAAACAGAGTCCCGACCAGAGATGGAAGGGACGCTTTTATTAGATCAAAACCAATCGGATTGGCTTGTCTGGTCCGTTTGCCTTGGTGACTCTGAATAACTTTGGGCTGATCGCACGGTCCTCGTACCGGCGACGCATCTTTCAAATGTCTGCCTTATCAACTGTCGATGGTAGGTTCTGCGCCTACCATGGTTGTAACGGGTAACGGGGAATCAGGGTTCGATTCCGGAGAGGGAGCCTGAGAAACGGCTACCACATCCAAGGAAGGCAGCAGGCGCGCAAATTACCCACTCCCGGCACGGGGAGGTAGTGACGAAAAATAACGATACGGGACTCATCCGAGGCCCCGTAATCGGAATGAGTACACTTTAAATCCTTTAACGAGTATCTATTGGAGGGCAAGTCTGGTGCCAGCAGCCGCGGTAATTCCAGCTCCAATAGCGTATATTAAAGTTGTTGCGGTTAAAAAGCTCGTAGTTGGATTTGTGTCCCACGCTGTTGGTTCACCGCCCGTCGGTGTTTAACTGGCATGTATCGTGGGACGTCCTGCCGGTGGGGCGAGCCGAAGGGGTGCTTTCGCGTCCCGAGGCGGACCCCGTTTAAATCCTACCAGGGTGCTCTTTGTTGAGTGTCTCGGTGGGCCGGCACGTTTACTTTGAACAAATTAGAGTGCTTAAAGCAGGCAAGCCCGCCTGAATACTGTGTGCATGGAATAATGGAATAGGACCTCGGTTCTATTTTGTTGGTTTTCGGAACCCGAGGTAATGATTAATAGGGACAGGCGGGGGCATTCGTATTGCGACGTTAGAGGTGAAATTCTTGGATCGTCGCAAGACGAACAGAAGCGAAAGCATTTGCCAAGTATGTTTTCATTAATCAAGAACGAAAGTTAGAGGTTCGAAGGCGATCAGATACCGCCCTAGTTCTAACCATAAACGATGCCAGCCAGCGATCCGCCGCAGTTCCTCCGATGACTCGGCGGGCAGCCTCCGGGAAACCAAAGCTTTTGGGTTCCGGGGGAAGTATGGTTGCAAAGCTGAAACTTAAAGGAATTGACGGAAGGGCACCACCAGGAGTGGAGCCTGCGGCTTAATTTGACTCAACACGGGAAACCTCACCAGGCCCGGACACCGGAAGGATTGACAGATTGATAGCTCTTTCTTGATTCGGTGGGTGGTGGTGCATGGCCGTTCTTAGTTGGTGGAGCGATTTGTCTGGTTAATTCCGATAACGAACGAGACTCTAGCCTGCTAACTAGTCGCGTGACATCCTTCGTGCTGTCAGCGATTACTTTTCTTCTTAGAGGGACAGGCGGCTTCTAGCCGCACGAGATTGAGCAATAACAGGTCTGTGATGCCCTTAGATGTTCTGGGCCGCACGCGCGCTACACTGAAGGAATCAGCGTGTCTTCCTAGGCCGAAAGGTCGGGGTAACCCGCTGAACCTCCTTCGTGCTAGGGATTGGGGCTTGCAATTGTTCCCCATGAACGAGGAATTCCCAGTAAGCGCGAGTCATAAGCTCGCGTTGATTACGTCCCTGCCCTTTGTACACACCGCCCGTCGCTACTACCGATTGAATGATTTAGTGAGGTCTTCGGACTGGTACGCGGCATCGACTCTGTCGTTGCCGATGCTACCGGAAAGATGACCAAACTTGATCATTTAGAGGAAGTAAAAGTCGTAACAAGGTTTCCGTAGGTGAACCTGCGGAAGGATCATTACCGACTAGACTGCATGTCTTTCGATGTGCGTGTCGTGTCGCGCAACACGCTACCTGTACGGCAGTGGCCGTGCGCCGCGTGCGGAACCACGCGTGCCTCTCAAAACTAGCGGAAGTGTTGTTGTTGTGTGGTACGAGCGCTGAAGCTCTGGAGCGGCTGGCCTGCGGTACCTGGCGCCTGGCGCCGGTTTTGAATGACGTTCGCCCGAGTGCCTGTCCGCTCCGGTGTGGAGCCGTACGACGCCCATCGGCTGTGAGGCCGTTGGACACAAAAAAAATAGTGGAACAGGGGCCGTCAGACGCCTCAGTCCCGCAAATGCTACTGTCTTGAAAGAGACAGTGGGAGACTGAAAAGGAAAAGATCACCCAGGACGGTGGATCACTCGGCTCGTGGGTCGATGAAGAACGCAGCAAATTGCGCGTCGACATGTGAACTGCAGGACACATGAACATCGACGTTTCGAACGCACATTGCGGTCCATGGATTCCGTTCCCGGGCCACGTCTGGCTGAGGGTCGGCTACGTATACTGAAGCGCGCGGCGTTTGTCCCGCTTCGGAGACGTGGGAGTGTCGTGGTCGCCTGTGTGGCCGGCCGCGTCTCCTTAAACGTGCGATGCGCGCCCGTCGCCTGGCGGTTCGCATACCGGTACTTTCTCGGTAGCGTGCACAGCCGGCTGGCGGTGTGGCGTGCGACACCTCGTACAACGACCTCAGAGCAGGCGAGA
>NW_026062167.1:10000-15000 GCF_023897955.1 Schistocerca gregaria | reverse complement strand
CGCACCAAGTGCTCCACCCGCGACCGTACGTGCCCCGCCGAAATCGCAACTCCGGCGGATGAACGGCGGACTTTTCTCGCAGTCGTAAGTTGCAATCCACCCCTATATCTTGCGCCTCATGAAGAGTTATATCAAGTATGCCAAATTCCCGCTGTCCCTATACATGCAGTAAGTTCGTCGTGGGCGCTGGCCGGCAGGCCGCGAGACGTGACGCCCGGCGGCAAAGAGTGCTCCTCTGAGGATATAGATGTTCCGTTCCGCCGCACAATGGTGACGGTGACCGCTGCCTGCGGTGGCAACGCTGGGCACAGTCGATACTCGCCGTGTGGTGGAAGGTAAACATTATGCGGTACATCAGTACTTTCCTAATAGTTCGGTCGTCTCACGGCACTGCTTAGTAAATGATGCAAGGCCAAATATAGATGATTTATGCGAATGTCCCTATACGTGCTGTAAGACTGGGCACACAACGTGAATCGCACGTCAGCCAGACACTCGAACATGCACCACTCTCGGCCTGCAACGGAGACACACAATACGTAAACATCTGGAATGCGACAATGTCGAGTGCATCCTCTCTGCCACATTGCACCGTCGACACTATGATAACCAGAGCAGTAGGTCCACCTATAAAAGCACAATACCCCACTCCTCCGACAACTACCATTGCTCAGATAAATCAACACCACCAACACACATCCTACACAGAGGGGCACCAAATATCATCCCCCGCCCTCGTGTTATACCACATGAAAAATTGCAGAAGTGAGAGACACACATCCGCCAGCCTCTTGCTACAAGCATCGAACCGACGTGACGTATCTGACGGTGACTCAGGCATCCGTGTACTGCCACCACTATCCACCCCCCCCCCCCTCTCTCTCTGCCCCCTTCCCACACAATACCAAATTTAACCAACTTTATCGCTTAACCTAACTGTGGCTGTACCAGTTTATCGCTTAACCTAACTGTGGCTGTACCAGTTTATCGCTTAACCTAACTGTGGCTGTACCAGTTTATCGCTTAACCTAACTGTGGCTGTACCAGTTTATCGCTTAACCTAACTGTGGCTGTACCAGTTTATCGCTTAACCTAACTGTGGCTGTACCAGTTTATCGCTTAACCTAACTGTGGCTGTACCAGTTTATCGCTTAACCTAACTGTGGCTGTACCAGTTTATCGCTTAACCTAACTGTGGCTGTACCAGTTTATCGCTTAACCTAACTGTGGCTGTACCAGTTTATCGCTTAACCTAACTGTGGCTGTACCAGTTTATCGCTTAACCTAACTGTGGCTGTACCAGTTTATCGCTTAACCTAACTGTGGCTGTACCAGTTTATCGCTTAACCTAACTGTGGCTGTACCAGATTATCGCTTAACCTAACTGTGGCTGTACCAGATTATCGCTTAACCTAACTGTGGCTGTACCAGATTATCGCTTAACCTAACTGTGGCTGTACCAGATTATCGCTTAACCTAACTGTGGCTGTACCAGATTATCGCTTAACCTAACTGTGGCTGTACCAGATTATCGCTTAACCTAACTCAATTTGTCCCTTAACCTAACTCAATTTGTCCCTTAACCTAACTCAAGTTGTCCCTTAACCTAACTCAATTTGTCCCTTAACCTAACTCAATTTGTCCCTTAACCTAACTCAATTTGTCCCTTAACCTAACTCAAGTTGTCCCTTAACCTAACTCAAGTTGTCCCTTAACCTAACTCAAGTTGTCCCTTAACCTAACTCAAGTTGTCCCTTAACCTAACTCAAGTTGTCCCTTAACCTAACTCAATTTGTCCCTTAACCTAACTCAATTTGTCCCTTAACCTAACTCAATTTGTCCCTTAACCTAACTCAATTTGTCCCTTAACCTAACTCAATTTGTCCCTTAACCTAACTCAAGTTGTCCCTTAACCTAACTCAAGTTGTCCCTTAACCTAACTCAAGTTGTCCCTTAACCTAACTCAAGTTGTCCCTTAACCTAACTCAAGTTGTCCCTTAACCTAACTCAAGTTGTCCCTTAACCTAACTCAAGTTGTCCCTTAACCTAACTCAAGTTGTCCCTTAACCTAACTCAAGTTGTCCCTTAACCTAACTCAATTTGTCCCTTAACCTAACTCAAGTTGTCCCTTAACCTAACTCAATTTGTCCCTTAACCTAACTCAATTTGTCCCTTAACCTAACTCAATTTGTCCCTTAACCTAACTCAATTTGTCCCTTAACCTAACTCAAGTTGTCCCTTAACCTAACTCAAGTTGTCCCTTAACCTAACTCAAGTTGTCCCTTAACCTAACTCAAGTTGTCCCTTAACCTAACTCAAGTTGTCCCTTAACCTAACTCAAGTTGTCCCTTAACCTAACTCAAGTTGTCCCTTAACCTAACTCAAGTTGTCCCTTAACCTAACTCAATTTGTCCCTTAACCTAACTCAATTTGTCCCTTAACCTAACTCAATTTGTCCCTTAACCTAACTCAAGTTGTCCCTTAACCTAACTCAAGTTGTCCCTTAACCTAACTCAAGTTGTCCCTTAACCTAACTCAAGTTGTCCCTTAACCTAACTCAATTTGTCCCTTAACCTAACTCAAGTTGTCCCTTAACCTAACTCAATTTGTCCCTTAACCTAACTCAATTTGTCCCTTAACCTAACTCAATTTGTCCCTTAACCTAACTCAATTTGTCCCTTAACCTAACTCAATTTGTCCCTTAACCTAACTCAATTTGTCCCTTAACCTAACTCAAGTTGTCCCTTAACCTAACTCAAGTTGTCCCTTAACCTAACTCAAGTTGTCCCTTAACCTAACTCAAGTTGTCCCTTAACCTAACTCAAGTTGTCCCTTAACCTAACTCAAGTTGTCCCTTAACCTAACCCACGTTGTCCCTTAACCTAACCCACGTTGTCCCTTAACCTAACCCACGTTGTCCCTTAACCTAACCCACGTTGTCCCTTAACCTAACCCACGTTGTCCCTTAACCTAACCCACGTTGTCCCTTAACCTAACCCACGTTGTCCCTTAACCTAACCCACGTTGTCCCTTAACCTAACCCACGTTGTCCCTTAACCTAACCCACGTTGTCCCTTAACCTAACCCACGTTGTCCCTTAACCTAACCCACGTTGTCCCTTAACCTAACCCACGTTGTCCCTTAACCTAACCCACGTTGTCCCTTAACCTAACCCACGTTGTCCCTTAACCTAACCCACGTTGTCCCTTAACCTAACCCACGTTGTCCCTTAACCTAACCCACGTTGTCCCTTAACCTAACCCACGTTGTCCCTTTGCCTAACATAGTTCACTGCTCGGAATCTCTGGTGTCGTTGTTATCCTCATGTAGATGTCTTGCGAGTGTTGCTTACTTTCCACATATTCCTGCTATCCACTGTCAATTGTACTGCAATAGGACTATATCGCCGACCCCCCCCCTCCCCCCCCTCTGTCCCCCTCTGTCCCCCTCTTTGTGTCTCTGTCCTCTCAAGCTGGTCGGTCTGGCGTTTGAGTGTTAAATGAGCCTCGCAGCTGTTCAGTTGCATTCAGATGTCGACGCCCTCAGTGTACGTCGTGGTATGGTCTGTGTCCATTGTCCGCTGATGTCGTACGCGTAACCCACACGCTGTACCGATCATCGGTCGTTACGTACAGAGTGAAGTAGTGTGATACGTGTGACCGTACGCTGGCTGTGCCCAACGGTGTCGAATCTCAATTTCCATATGTTGTGCTTGATGCTACTTGTCTCGTCTCCCAATAACAGCTAGGTTGCACTGTGGTACGCCGTAGAGGCGTGTGGGAGGAACGTACGAACGCATTGTATGTCACCCTGGGTCGCTGGGGGTGGTGGTGCGGTGAGTCAGGTCAGGTCAGGTCAGCGTGAGCCGTCTGATGTAGTGACGCGTGTATTCCGACTTTGTCGTATTGCCTCACACAAAGTGCTACCCTGGTGGACCGCGTTCCATATCTGGGACATGCCGCAGATGCCGGTTGACAGTGGATCGCGGAAGGTACATCGCATACGTGCGCGGGCCACCTTCCACGTGTTCTCTTCTGCACATGTCGCAGTGTGTATGTGGTCTGATGTAGCGTGTCGTGACACATGACATCCTGGCATGCAAGAATTGTTGAATTCGCAAATGTAGGTGGACATCTACGTTTACTGCCCAAGATACGCAAATGAACTGGAAATCCGTTGTTGAGCGGTTGTTCACGCTGGAGGTGAATCTGTGATGGCGACGATCGGTACAGCTATTAACCGGTTGTTTCAGCGGTACCCGCCACATCCACACGCGTGACTAGGCCCATGTGGGTATGAAGCGATACGCGGCGGTGGCTTGGTGGGACTGTTCCCGGCCGGTGAAGGGGGGCCGCCCGGCGTGTTGGCCGCGCGCTGCGTGGGCGCACGCGCAACAGGCGGCTGGTGGGGGGCGCCGAGTGGCAGGAGCGCCAGCCGACGGGCCCGGCAGGCGGCGCAGCTACGCTGCGGCGCACCCTGCACGCGGCGCCTGGCGGCCAAAGTTGGTTCAGCCGAGCCCGGTGCGAAGCGCGGTGGACATCTGCAGTGTGCTGGTCTGATTGAGGACTGTGTGCGTTGAGGATGCGCCGCCGCCTGGCACTCGGCGCCGCGACGCCGTCTGCTGCTCGGTCGCCCCAGCGGTTCTCGCAGGTGGTTTGTATCGCAGTTGTGCGGACGTGTTGGCGCGTGCGCTGTGCTGGGAGAGTTCGCTTCTGCACCCAAGTGGGGCTTTGCCCTTGTGTGGCGCTGGCGTTGGAGCTGCCGGTCACCATAGGTGGCGCGTGTTGTCTCCCGCCGGCAATGCCACGACAGCACGCTCCCGGGCCTCTGTCGGCAGCGGCAAGCTCAGTTGGGAGCAAGGGTGTTCGCACTAAAACCGTCTACTCGCCTAACTCCGGGCGATTGCGCCTCTCTCGAAACCGACCAAGTACCTAGGACGGCGCTGCGCGCCGCCGGGACCTGAGAGGGTTTCGAGGTGTATCGTGCAGGGGAGCTCGGCC
>NW_026062166.1:0-43792 GCF_023897955.1 Schistocerca gregaria | reverse complement strand
ACCTTTGTTTTGACGTTGAGGCGTGTAAGGTCGGCTGTGAGGGCAGATTCGGTGTGTCTGTAGTTGGGGCTGGCTGGTAATTTATTTTGTTTGTTTGTTTATCGTTGTCTTGTTTTCGCCTGTGGCGGGGGGGTTGGCGCTCCGTCGGCCGGTGCCATGTTGCGCAGGCGGCGATCGTAAAAAAGTAGAAAAAAAAAAAGAAAAAAGAAAAAAAAAATGTGTTGGAAGGGCTGTGGGTGTTGGCGGGCGAGGCGAGAGGAGGAGGACGGCCCGCGGCCGTGGCCCGACGGCTGCGGGCCGATCGGGAAAACGGCGGAAGGCGATGGGGCGGCGGAGGTGCGTTTGTGCACGGCCGTCATCGCCGCACGACTCGGCTCGTGTGGCTGTGGCGCCGGCCGCGGTGGCCGGGCTGCCGCGGCGACGGTGTGGGAGTTTTGACGAAGGTTTGGCCATTGTGGCGGGTCGTCGGCTGGGGCTGTGGGGGCGGCATTTGGGCGGGGGCGGCGATTCTCGGCGGGCCGACCCAGGCTGTGGCGCGCGGTGGCTGCAGTTTGGCCGTGGTTTGCGGCGCCGCCGCGGCGACTGGTTGGCGACCGTGGTGTCGGTGTGTGTAGCCCCATCCTCGGTGGTTTGAATGGCGCGGGTGGTTGCGGCGCAGGTTGGGGGCTGCTCCGCGCAGGCTGTCGGACGTTGGGCGGTAGCAAGCGCGGGAGGCGCGGCGCGGCGGCGCGGCGGCGCGCCGAGTGGCGGCCGCTCTCTCGGCCGTCCGCGCCCGCCCGCGACACTGGCTGGGCCAGGCGCGTGCGCGGCTATTCTCTGCTGCGCGCCCCTCGCTGTTGTGCGTCGTCGAAGGAGAGAAGGAAGCGAAAGCAAGGGGAAAAAAGAAAAGAGAACAGGCAAAAGATGGCAGACCAGGCGGCTACGAACGAGACTGCCGCGGCACCCGCCGCCACCGGCACTACGAAGAAGGCCAAGTCTGCGTCGTCTGCGAAGAAGCCGCGCGCCAAGCCTGCGCACCCGCGCACCTCTGAGATGGTGACGGCCGCCATCAAGAGTCTGAAGGAGCGCGGCGGGTCGTCGCTGCAGGCGATCAAGAAGTACATTGCCGCGCACTACAAGCTGGACGCGGAGAAGCTGGCGCCCTTTATCAAGAAGTACCTCAAGTCGGCCGTCGTGGCTGGCGAGCTGGTGCAGACGAAGGGGAAGGGCGCGTCGGGCTCTTTCAAGCTTGCCGGCGCCGGCGGCGGGGCGGCCGAGGGCGGCAAGGCTCGTGGTGGCGGCGGTGGTGCGAAGAAGAAGCGCGCCGCTCCGGCCAGCAAGGAGAAGAAGGGGGCCCGTGCGGCCGGCGCAAAGAAGGCTGGCGGCGTGAAGGCGGCGACCGGTCGGAAGGCGGGCGCCGCCAAGAAGGCGTCTGCGGCGTCGGCCGCTCCCGCGGGTGCGAAGAAGGCGGCTGCGGCCAAGCCGGCCAAGGCCAAGTCGCCGTCGAAGGCGAAGAAGGCCGCCAAGGTTCCGACGAAGAAGCCGAAGGCGCCGCGCCCGAAGAAGGCGACGGCGACGCCGTCTAAGGCGAAGGCTTCGCCCAAGAAGAAGAAGTAAAAAGGGCAGGGAAGGGTTGGCGGTTGACACCGTCGCCTGGAGGCCGGCGCGCAACCAGAGGCTGTCGCGCGGTCCCGGACAAAAACAAAAACGGCCCTTCTCAGGGCCATCAAAGCACGTCGGGAAGGTGTTGATTGTCGTGTCGTGTCGTGGTCGGTCGGTTGCCTTGTTGTCTGTCTGTCTGTCTTGCTTGCTGGCGTTTGTTTGTTTCATGTGTGGATGGTGGTTGGATTGTGGGGTCGTTGGCGGGCGTGGGCGGCGGCGCCGCGGTTGGTGTTACACAAAGTGTATTTTACTTTTATTATTTTTTACCTATTTATTTTGCGCCGCGTTTGTTTGTTTGTTTGTCTTGGTGGTGGTTTTGGAATAGTCTTTTTTGCTTTGCTTTGCTTTCCGGGCGTCACGTTTTGTGCCGTGGCCTGTGTGGGTGGCGCTATTGACGCTTGCGACTTGGTTCGGCCGGTGCGGTGCTTTTTTCTTTTTTTTGGAAACGGCGGCGCCGGGCCGGGCCGGGGGTGGGACGACTGGACTGGAGAGTGAGTGGGGAACTAGTCGTTGCGACCGACAAAGTTTTGCTCGCGACGGAGAGACGTTAGTGGCCCTGAAAAGGGCCGTTTTGTTTGTTTGGCGGTGTGCGGGTTTAGGCGCGCTCGCCGCGGATGCGGCGCGCGAGCTGGATGTCCTTGGGCATGATGGTGACTCGCTTGGCGTGGATTGCGCACAGGTTGGTGTCTTCGAAGAGGCCGACGAGGTAGGCCTCGCTGGCCTCCTGCAGGGCCATGACTGCGGAGCTCTGGAAGCGCAGGTCGGTCTTGAAGTCCTGGGCGATCTCGCGCACTAGGCGCTGGAATGGCAGCTTGCGGATGAGCAGCTCTGTGCTCTTCTGGTAGCGCCTGATTTCTCGCAGGGCGACGGTGCCCGGCCTGTAGCGGTGGGGCTTCTTGACGCCGCCGGTGGCGGGCGCGCTCTTCCTCGCCGCCTTGGTGGCGAGCTGTTTGCGCGGCGCCTTTCCGCCGGTGGACTTGCGGGCCGTTTGCTTTGTCCGGGCCATGGCTACTGCGGATGCGGATGCGGCGTGGAGGATATGCGTGCGCGACGGCGTCCGGTGCTGCCTTGACAACGGGCCCGCGCGCCCCGGGTGCTGCGCTTATATGCCCTCGGTGCGCGGTGGTGGGGGGAGGGGAGGGCGGGCCGCGGGGCCCCAGAGTCTATATAGGGGGGCGGCGCGCGCGCTGGGCGCCACAACCGTAGCCGACTCGCTAGCGCCGGGTGAGGAGCTTGCCTTGCTTTCTGTTTTTTATATTATTGTGGTTGAGACGCTTGAAGAAGAAGAATGACAGGCCGCGGCAAGGGAGGAAAGGGGCTCGGCAAGGGTGGCGCCAAGCGGCACCGCAAGGTGTTGCGCGACAACATCCAGGGCATCACGAAGCCCGCGATCCGCCGCCTGGCGCGCAGGGGCGGCGTGAAGCGCATCTCTGGTCTGATCTACGAGGAGACGCGCGGAGTGCTGAAGGTGTTCCTGGAGAACGTGATCCGCGACGCGGTGACGTACACTGAGCACGCCAAGCGCAAGACTGTGACGGCCATGGACGTGGTGTACGCCCTGAAGAGGCAGGGGCGCACCCTGTACGGTTTCGGCGGTTAGGCGGTGTGAGACCGAAGGAAGGAAAGAGAGATAGATTGAAAAACGGCCCTTTTCAGGGCCACCACAGTGTTCGGAAGTTGAAAAGTGCGAAAGAGTCTGTGTTGCTGGTTTTTCTTTTCCTTTTTAGTCTACTTGGCCTTTTAGTTTTGTTTGGAGTTTTTTTTGACGTGGTGTGCGGTGCGGTTGGGAGGGAAGGAAGCGTGCCCTTGCGTTGTGTGAGCTCCTTCCTTCCTTCCTTCCTTCCCCTCCCTCTTTGCTTGTATGCTTCTTGTCGGTGGATGGGCTGTGTGTTGCGGCGCGGCTGAGCGCCGAGGGGTTATTTTTGAGGTGTGTTGTTGTGCGCCACGTGTGCTGGTTAATGGTCGCGAGACTGTGCGTGCGTGGAGTTGAGTGGAGGAGGTGGCCAAGTACGTGTGTACAAGATGGCGGCGCCTGTGTGTGTAAGAAGGAAAAAAAAACCGTACACAGAGAGAGAGAGAGAGAGAGAGAGAGAGAGAGAGAGAGAGAGAAAAGTGGTGCGACGAACGACTGGAATTCTGCTTTGGACGTAGGTTTGTGTGGTGGCCCTGAAAAGGGCCGATTGTGTTTTGTTTTTTGAGCCGAGGCGGCAAATGGCGCGCTGCGTGCCAAGGGAGCACGCGGCGGTTGCCGATTGCGCTGTCTCTCTTTTAGGCCTTCTTCTCGGTCTTCTTTGGCAGCAGGACGGCCTGGATGTTGGGCAGGACACCTCCCTGTGCGATGGTGACGCCCGACAAGAGCTTGTTGAGCTCCTCGTCGTTGCGTATGGCGAGCTGCAGGTGGCGCGGGATGATGCGCGTCTTCTTGTTGTCGCGGGCCGCGTTTCCGGCCAGCTCGAGCACCTCAGCCGCGAGGTACTCCATGACGGCGGCGAGGTAGACGGGCGCCCCGGCGCCGACGCGCTCGGCGTAGTTTCCCTTGCGCAGGAGGCGGTGGATTCTGCCGACCGGGAACTGGAGCCCAGCCCTGCTTGAGCGGGACTTTGACTTGCCCTTGACTTTGCCTCCCTTTCCGCGTCCGGACATGGCGATGGGCTAGTTTGGAAAGAAGCGAGAAAGAAAAAGCACAACGCCCCAAACGGTGCGAGCCGCAGCGAGTCGAGCAGCGGAGTGCGTGCCGGCGCCGGCGGGGTGGGGGTCCTTTATGGGCTCGGGTGCGGCGGCCGGTTGCGCGCGCGCCCCATTGGTCGGCGGCCGCAGCAGGGCGAGCTGGTAAAGGTGCGGCGGCGGCGTGCGGCGGGTGCCACTGTGTGGGGAGACGCTGACTGGAGCGGAGCGCTCTGACTGACTGACTGACTGCGCGTGCCTGCCTGCCTGCCTGCCTGCCTGCCTGTTTGTTCGTGATGCCGCCCAAGACTAGCGGGAAAGCCGCCAAGAAGGCTGGCAAGGCGCAGAAGAACATTTCGAAGGGCGACAAGAAGAAGAAGCGCAAGAGGAAGGAGAGCTATGCCATCTACATCTACAAGGTGCTGAAGCAGGTGCACCCTGACACGGGCATCTCTTCGAAGGCGATGAGCATCATGAACAGCTTCGTGAACGACATTTTCGAGCGCATTGCGGCCGAGGCTTCTCGCCTGGCGCACTACAACAAGCGCTCGACCATCACGTCCCGCGAGATCCAGACCGCTGTGCGGCTCTTGCTGCCTGGCGAGCTGGCCAAGCACGCGGTGAGCGAGGGCACGAAGGCGGTGACCAAGTACACGAGCTCCAAGTAAGGAGGTGGCTCTTGGAAATAGGAGGCTCGTCCGCGGCGCGGCGAAGAAAAGAAAAAACGGCCCTTTTCAGGGCCACCAAAATGCCTTTGCGGGAAGGGCGGAATTGTTGTTGTTGTTGTTGTTGTTGTTGTGAGCGGGTGGACGGGCGGCACAGCTGTAGCTGTAGCTTGTGGTGTGGTGTGGTGCGGCGCCGGCGCCTTTGGTTTTGGTGTGACGTTGGGATACGCACTTTAGGCCACAGCCGGGTCGTGGGCGTGGGTGTTTCGAGACGTGTTGGTGTTAGGGGGGCGGATCGCTGGAGTTGGCTTGTTTGATATATATATTTTTTTTTTTTTTTTTGTCCCCTTTGTATGGTATGGCCGGAGGTGTGGAACGGAAAGCAAACCGCGATTGTCGGATGTCACACCGTTGGTGGCGAGGGTGAGAAACACGTTGCCGCCTACAGCTGCTTCTACGCCGAGCGGGTGGGTTAAGTTAGTAGTTGGTTGGTTGGGCGACGTAAAAGTGGAGCGTGGAGGTGTGTGTGAACGTGAGGAGACACGCATTGCATTGTATTTGTACGCGCGAGGTGAGTTAGGAGACCACGCGCCACGACGTACGGTGCCCTCTTTCGACCTGACGTCTGACGTCTGGAGGCGGTGTCGTCATTCTGGATGTACGTGTATTTTCCGCTCAGTTGAGTGAGGTGACGCGAGACGACGGCGTCGGTGGTGTTTTTGTTTTGTTGTTGGCGCCCCGGGGATGAAGAGGGGCACCCGACGGTAACGAGAGGTTGCACTTTGTGATCGGTCGAATGTCCGGGGAGCGAGGAATAGGGTGGGGGGTTGAAAAGAAACGCCAGTGTAGGGCAACGGGACGGTGAACGTTCCCGTGGTGTCGGAGGTGTGCAGTGGGGGGGAGGAAAAAAAAAAAGCGCGTAACGGCGCGGCTGCCGTGGTGGAAACGTTCTCTCCAACTGTGGTGGTGTCCCCTGTGTGTTTTGTTGTTCTCTATATCGTGTGTCCCCTCGCACAAGACGCTCTCTGGGCGGGTTTGATTCATTCATTTTTGCATAGTCACGTAGCGTAGAATGGAATGCGCAAGAGTTGAGTGAGACTGGCGACGGTATATGGTCTGAGCAGCGTCAGCTGCACTGCACTCCCCGGAAAAGAATCTTGGATGCCGTGCTAACTGAAATTTGGTGGACGGGGTTCTCAAGGCTGTTTTGCTATTTTCTTGTTTGTTTGTCTCTAGTTAAGATGGTGAAATGACGTCGAAGAAGCAGTATTGCAAATACTGTTATGGAAATGCCCTAGTTTGATGAAAGGAAATGTGTGTTGAATATACAGGATGGTAAAGACCAAGTGCGTTGAAAGAAACGTTGTGAAGGAACGAACGTTCCCTGAATTGGTTTCTTTTTGTTCCCGAGTTGTGTACAATGGACGACGGTTGTGCCATATCGCAGCATTGCATCATCCCCAGGTTTGATTTCAATTGAGCGATAAAAAAAGGAAAAAGAGAAGAACAAGAACACTATCGAAATGGTCTATGGTGTGTGACCCACAATTGTTGTCTTTAAATCACTTACCCAACCATGTCGTAAAAATATTTTTTTTTTTTTTTTTTTTTTTTTTTTTTTTTTTACAGTGGCTGCCGAATGACCTAGATGTAACAGAGAGAGAGAGAAACACATGGCGTGTCAGATGTTTGTTTTCTTTTCCCCCCCCCCCCCCCCCCTCTCGTCAAGTGGCAAATGCGAACACCGTCAGCTGTAATTGACGATCGACACTAGTATGGCGCGAAAAGGGGGTGCGACCTGTGCAGTTGTGGGTGAAACTTTGGGTGATGGGCTGTCATGCGGCATCGCGTGCGTTCATTACCCCTCGGCGGCGGCGGCGGCGGCGGCGGCGGCGCCGCAGCTCCGTCCAGCTCGCGCTCTCGGAAACAACCCTCTCGTAATGCCGCGTCTCCTCCGTCACTGCAATTTTCAAAGGGAAACCTGTGTGGCCGGTGGGGGTGTGTCAACCGTTGGCCCTCAAGCTCCGCCGACAAAAAGTGTTGAGTGTATCCAGTGTGAGAGAGGTTGACGCTTTTCGTGGTGTGTGTGTGTGTGTGTGTGTGTGTGTGTGTGGCAATGTTTTGAAAAGTTTGCAACGTACGTTAAGAAGTGTTGACGCTGAAACTTGCGGGCTGTGTGGCCCTGGTGGTTGGCTGGCTGGAGACGCGGGCGTGTCCAGTCGGTCGGTTGTTGTGGCTGAAAGGTACGTATACGGTTCCGCCGTCCCGTCGGAACTGCGTCTGTCTGGAAGGTATGACGTGACGTGCAGTTTTTATTAGGTCAGCCCTTGTTGTGTATTGTTCCATTTGTTGCTCACTCGTCACCCGTATTTGGTGTGGCGATGTATGTGGACGTACTGCTGGATCAGTGTCAGGGTTTCCGTGGGAGGTGTTGGTTGGGTTGGATTTGCCTGACACGGCTGAGTCCGCAATTGGCCTGCCGTTCGTTGATGCGATATGTGGGTTCTGAGGAAGAATGTGTACGAGATAGTTGCCCCTGCCCTGCCCTTTCTTTCGCGTTCGTGTGTGCCCCCCTTGTTGTGTAGTGTGGGTTGAACATGGTTCTTTACCGAGTGGGGGGGAATGGGATGGACGGATCCGTTGCTGTTGCTGTCACCGTCAAGACAACGCACGCACGCACGCACGCACCCCTGTCCTACGAGAAGGTGTGTCAACCGGGGTTTCGGTAGTCGTGTGTGTAGGGGACGGGGAGAAGCAAAGTGGAGAGTGCGGCACGGGCAGAGAGTGGAATTGGGGCGCGTTGATGTTGGGAAACATGCCCCAAGGGTTGCGGGATGATGTGGCGGTGAGAGCGGGGGGCGGGGGAGAAAAGAAAAGCGAAAAAGAACTAAGGAAGAGGAGGAGGCGTGCGTGTGCGCAGTGGCGGGGCCCCAAAGACCTGTCGTGTGGTGTCGGCCGAACGCGAGCGCGAACGCGAACGCGAACGCGTGTGCGGGGCAGCGTCGGCACGGAGAAGCGAGGAGGAGAGAGAGAGAGAGAGCTGGTCTGATGGGTATTTTTTACCCCCTGTACTCGAAGGACCGGATCTGTCCTTGATCCCTGCCTTCTGTCTGATTATGTTGGGTAACAAAATGATGGGATGATAGGGTCTCTTGGGTGTGTGTAGATGTTTGTTTGTTTGAGTGAGTGTTATGGTGTTTGTATTTTATTTTTGTTTATCATGGTATGTTGTAGTTTGTGGTGTTTTGTCGTGATGGGAAATGTCGTTCTTGGGTCGGGTGGATTTTGGTCCCAGATTTCTGATGAGTGGGTGGTTCGAATCCGTGGTTTGGTGGAAAAAAAACAAAAAAAAAAAAAAAAAAAAACTTTATGGATTTTTCTTTGGATGATTTCCGGGATTTTGATTGAGTATGTTATGGTTTGTGTATATGTCTCGGTTTGTCTGGTACCGGCCGGCATCAGCAGTAATTCTGAAGTATTTGTTCTGCACCCTTTTTTACTCTTGTTATGTTTGGTGTCTGCGGCCATTGACGAGATTTTTCAGAGCCGTAAGTGATGGCTGGTTCCTATGACGGTTTTGAAGATTTTCTTTTTGGCGCGCATATTTATTCTGTTTCCTTTGATGATTGGGTACAGTCTGAATATTGCTGCTGCAGCCTTGTTACAAACGTGTGTAACATGGTCTCTAAATGTCAACCTCTTGTCCAGCTTGATGCCTAGATACTTTATTGTGCCTGACCATGGAAGATTGTTATTTCTGAGGCGTATATGCAGGTTAGGAGGTATTCTTTTTGAATGTGAATCGTATTGTATTGCTTGGGTTTTCTCCGCGTTTATTGTTTTTTTGGTTAGCCCATTTCTGGATGGATTGTAGGTGTTGCTCTATTTTTGTGACTCTATATTGCAGGTTAGAACTGCTGCGGTAGACTGCAGTGTCGTCTGCAAATAGTGACAAGTGTCCTCCCAGCTGTTTGTTTGTGTATATTGAGTAGAGAATGGGCCCCAGCACTGAGCCTTGCGGGACTCCAGCCTCTATGGATCTAGTGTTACTTGCCGCTCCTGGTACATGGACATAGAATGCTCTGTTGCGGAGAAAAGAAGCAATAATGTGGATGGGGCAGTTGTACTGGTGGAGCTTGTAGATAAGGCGTTATCCGAATGCTTTTCCAATGTCAAGCAGGACTGCTCCAGTACTGTGTCTAATGTTTCTGGCCTGACATATGTGCTCGACTAGTCTGGTCACCTGGTGGGTGGTGCTGTGTTCTTCGCGGAATCGGAATTGTTGTGGGATGATTATGTTGTTATCCTTTAAGAATTGAATTTCTTCAGTTCAGTTTGAATGAGCTTTCCGAGAACCTTTCCAAGGAAGTTGGCCTATAGTTTTGCGGAAATAATAAGTCCTTGTTTGGCTTTGGTAATGTGATGACTCGGGCCTGTTTCCAAGTAGTTTAGTCTGAAGCAAGCATTATATATTGATGTTAGATAGATAATTGATAGTTGCTGGAGGTAGGTGATGTAGTAGTTGCGGTTTGATGGAATCTGGGCCTGATGCCTTCTTAGGATGTGTGTATGTTTGTGATGTGATAAGATACGGGGTTTCTGCGTTTATTGGATTGTGAAAGATGTTCTGATCGGGGCACTTAGGATGCGGTTTTACCCTTCTGAGTACCATTTCCTGGTGGTCATCAGTTTCGTCATCTACCGCTTCTGGTGCTTGGAATTGCCTTTCTAGTGAATCCGCCAGTGCTTCAGCTCGGTCTGTGGGGTCGTTCCTTCCCCATGTAGATGTAGATGTTTCGTGTCTAGTTTACGAGTTTTAAGAAATTTCCAGAATTTTTCCTGGTCCCTTCCTGCTTCTCGTAACGTTTCCTCCCACGCCTCGCTACGGTGGTTTTCGGAGCTCTCTTTTTGATCCTCCCGGCCAATTGCTCTGATTTTCGTCGGTCGGCTGGGTCCCTGTAGTTTTGCCATCTCTTTCTGGCGCGCGCGGGCTGCGGTTGGCGCCTTTGGTGGCAACGGCCGGGGCAAGCAGCGGTGTGTGGTGTGGTGCGGGGCGGGCAGGGGCAGTGGTGGTTGACGGATGGCCTGGGGGCCGAAAAACGGGCCGGCCGGCGGACGGATGTTGAGAGAGGCGGCGCGCACGCGTCTCGCGCGGACACAGGCGCCACAGCGTTGATGATTGGAAGGAGGTGCGGTGCGGGGATGGGCCCAGGAAAAAAGACGGTCGTGGCCCCTGTCTTGGGTGCGTGTCGACGTCAGCACCGTCGGTGTGGTGTGGTGTGGTGTGGTGTGGTGTGGTGTGGTGTGGTGTGGTGTGGTGTGGCAGGGAGGGGGGAAAAGCGGGCTGCGGGCTGCGGGCTGCGGGCTGCGGGCTGCGGAGGGAATGGTGGTGGGGAGTAGGCACACATGTGGGCGGGCGCAAAATCGGCCGGTGCCCGTAAACCGCGGCGGGATATTGGGTGGAAAAGAGGGAAATTGTAGAAAGGAAAACAAGCGGAGGGGGCGAATGTGGTGGGGTGGGGGGACGGGCGGGGGCGAGGCGACAGCTTGCTTTTTCTTTTTCATTTTATTTTATTTTGTTGTAGTGTTTTTGTTTTTTTTTGTTTTTTTGCGTGTGTGTGGCCTTGGAGAGGCTGGTCTTGTCTGGCTTACGCTTTGGGTGCGTGTGTTGGTACTTTTTCGTTTTTTCTTGTTCTGCAGAGCAGGGGCGGGGCGGTGGGAACGGCTGGCTGGCTGTGCCCAGAGGAGGAGGAGACGCTGGCGGCGGGCCCGGCTCCTGGGGCTGCTGTTGCATGCGCTGTGCAAAGAAAGGAAGAGTGGGTTTGTTTGGCTGGTGAAGTGCATTATTTAAGTGTGGGCTTGCCGGCCTGGCTCCGATGCGCAGGTAGATAGATGCCGGCGGCGACCGCAGGCAGGCGCGTTGTGTGTACAGAGGGACGAGCCATGTGTTTTGCAAGCAGGACGTGGCGTGCCGAGTGGAGAGGAGGCGGCGGCTCGGCTCGGTTCGGCCCGGTCCGGCGGTGCCGCGCTGTTGTCGCGGACGTGAGCGCCCCCTGGCGGGCGGGTGGTTGGCGGCGGCGTGGTGGACGCGTGTGGCAGTTGTGTGCACGGGTTGCTTGGGCGAGTGAGCAGTGGCTGGCGGTGTTGGCGCGTCGTCGGGGAGGTATGTGTTGCGGCCGCGTCTGCTGCGCGCTGCGTCGTTGTGTCGACTGTGTGTGGGCGTGGGCACGTGTGCTCTGGCGAGGGCGTCGTAAAAAAGTGGGTCGCGGTGTGCGTGCGTAGCCCGTGATGATGTATTGTGCGTCGCGTCGTTGTGTGCGAAACGGATGCCGAGAGGTGTGTGGTGAGTGCGAAGCGCGAATGTGCGGCGTTTGGCGGTTTCGGTGTGTTTTCTGTTTTTGCGGCGTGAGAGTGGGGCTGGCTGGCTGGCTGGCTGGCTGGCTGTTTGTTGTTGGTGTTGCCTTGTGTGTGTAGGTTGATGGCGCGACGCGGAGGGGACGCCGTTTGCTGCGTGCCTTGCCTCGCGTGTGTTGGCGCGCCGTGCATGTGTTTGGGTCGTGGGGGCGGTGTTTTTGTTTGTATTTGGATTTTCATTTTTTGGCGTGTTGTGTCGTGTATGGCAAGGGCGAGAGGAGTAGTGCGGTAGTGTCGTTGCGGCACGGGCGTCTGGTGGGGCTGTGCGTCGTGGCGGGGAAGGTGTGTAGGTTGCGGCGATGCGGCGAGCCCAGCCCGTCGTTTGACGGTGTGCCGGGTGAGTTGCGCTGCGAATCGAGTGTGGCGGGAAGGGAGCTGCGTGGCGCCTGCGTCCGTTGGCAGCAGGGGCTGTGCCTTTTGAGAGTTTGTTTGATTTCGGGACGACGACGACGACGACGACTGGTTGGTTGGTGGGTGGGGTGGCGTGCACGTTTGTCGTACTGGGCGAGTCGATTGCCTGCCGGCTGGCGAAAGGTGCGCCGCCGCCCGTCTCTCGCGCTCTGTGTTGTTTTTTTTTTTTTTCTGTGTGTGTCGGCTGCGTTTTTGTTTGCGGTGCGCGCGAAGACGGTGGTGCCGAAAGTGTGCCGGCGTGGCGTTGCGACCGCGACGAGCCGCGGGCGCGCCATTTGGCTGGTGTTGCGTGAAGAGCGGCTGTGTACGGGTAGTGGCTGTAGCCGTACGTGTACGTGCACGTGCATCCGGCCCGCCAGCCCAGCCCAGCCCAGCCCAGCCCAGCCGAGTCGGGTGAGCGGAGGCCGACACGTGGTGGTGCTGTGCTCTCTCGGCTCGGGGGGGTTTGTGTGTGTGTGTGTGTGTGTGCGTGCGTGCGTGTGTGTCTCGTTCGCTCTCCGGAATCTGCTCGTTCTGCTGATCCCCGCCTGTCGGCGTCGTTTATTTTTACTTATTTATTTTTTACCTGTTGTTTGTTTTTCGACGTCGTCTTGCAGTTTTGTCCTTTGCGGCGTGCCGACGACCCGCCGCGCGACCTTATGAAACCCCAAAGCGTGGCGTGGCGTGGCGTGGCGTGGCCGAGCCGCAGCAGCTAAGGGGGTGCGGCCGCCTCGACGCCTTAACCTCCTAAACTTCTTTAAGCCGTTAACGCAGCCACCTAAACTAACGTAACCTAACGTAAGCCCTTAGGCCAACCCCCAAGTCGCCTTAACCTAACGTACGTGACCGCAACCTTAGCTTAACGCCTACGTTAAGACGTGACGTCACGTCAACGCTTAACCTAACCCTGACGCCTTCTTAGCCTAACCTGACGTAACCTAAGGTAAGGTAACCGTTGAAAGAAAGAAACCACCTTTGTTTTGACGTTGAGGCGTGTAAGGTCGGCTGTGAGGGCAGATTCGGTGTGTCTGTAGTTGGGGCTGGCTGGTAATTTATTTTGTTTGTTTGTTTATCGTTGTCTTGTTTTCGCCTGTGGCGGGGGGGTTGGCGCTCCGTCGGCCGGTGCCATGTTGCGCAGGCGGCGATCGTAAAAAAGTAGAAAAAAAAAAAGAAAAAAGAAAAAAAAAATGTGTTGGAAGGGCTGTGGGTGTTGGCGGGCGAGGCGAGAGGAGGAGGACGGCCCGCGGCCGTGGCCCGACGGCTGCGGGCCGATCGGGAAAACGGCGGAAGGCGATGGGGCGGCGGAGGTGCGTTTGTGCACGGCCGTCATCGCCGCACGACTCGGCTCGTGTGGCTGTGGCGCCGGCCGCGGTGGCCGGGCTGCCGCGGCGACGGTGTGGGAGTTTTGACGAAGGTTTGGCCATTGTGGCGGGTCGTCGGCTGGGGCTGTGGGGGCGGCATTTGGGCGGGGGCGGCGATTCTCGGCGGGCCGACCCAGGCTGTGGCGCGCGGTGGCTGCAGTTTGGCCGTGGTTTGCGGCGCCGCCGCGGCGACTGGTTGGCGACCGTGGTGTCGGTGTGTGTAGCCCCATCCTCGGTGGTTTGAATGGCGCGGGTGGTTGCGGCGCAGGTTGGGGGCTGCTCCGCGCAGGCTGTCGGACGTTGGGCGGTAGCAAGCGCGGGAGGCGCGGCGCGGCGGCGCGGCGGCGCGCCGAGTGGCGGCCGCTCTCTCGGCCGTCCGCGCCCGCCCGCGACACTGGCTGGGCCAGGCGCGTGCGCGGCTATTCTCTGCTGCGCGCCCCTCGCTGTTGTGCGTCGTCGAAGGAGAGAAGGAAGCGAAAGCAAGGGGAAAAAAGAAAAGAGAACAGGCAAAAGATGGCAGACCAGGCGGCTACGAACGAGACTGCCGCGGCACCCGCCGCCACCGGCACTACGAAGAAGGCCAAGTCTGCGTCGTCTGCGAAGAAGCCGCGCGCCAAGCCTGCGCACCCGCGCACCTCTGAGATGGTGACGGCCGCCATCAAGAGTCTGAAGGAGCGCGGCGGGTCGTCGCTGCAGGCGATCAAGAAGTACATTGCCGCGCACTACAAGCTGGACGCGGAGAAGCTGGCGCCCTTTATCAAGAAGTACCTCAAGTCGGCCGTCGTGGCTGGCGAGCTGGTGCAGACGAAGGGGAAGGGCGCGTCGGGCTCTTTCAAGCTTGCCGGCGCCGGCGGCGGGGCGGCCGAGGGCGGCAAGGCTCGTGGTGGCGGCGGTGGTGCGAAGAAGAAGCGCGCCGCTCCGGCCAGCAAGGAGAAGAAGGGGGCCCGTGCGGCCGGCGCAAAGAAGGCTGGCGGCGTGAAGGCGGCGACCGGTCGGAAGGCGGGCGCCGCCAAGAAGGCGTCTGCGGCGTCGGCCGCTCCCGCGGGTGCGAAGAAGGCGGCTGCGGCCAAGCCGGCCAAGGCCAAGTCGCCGTCGAAGGCGAAGAAGGCCGCCAAGGTTCCGACGAAGAAGCCGAAGGCGCCGCGCCCGAAGAAGGCGACGGCGACGCCGTCTAAGGCGAAGGCTTCGCCCAAGAAGAAGAAGTAAAAAGGGCAGGGAAGGGTTGGCGGTTGACACCGTCGCCTGGAGGCCGGCGCGCAACCAGAGGCTGTCGCGCGGTCCCGGACAAAAACAAAAACGGCCCTTCTCAGGGCCATCAAAGCACGTCGGGAAGGTGTTGATTGTCGTGTCGTGTCGTGGTCGGTCGGTTGCCTTGTTGTCTGTCTGTCTGTCTTGCTTGCTGGCGTTTGTTTGTTTCATGTGTGGATGGTGGTTGGATTGTGGGGTCGTTGGCGGGCGTGGGCGGCGGCGCCGCGGTTGGTGTTACACAAAGTGTATTTTACTTTTATTATTTTTTACCTATTTATTTTGCGCCGCGTTTGTTTGTTTGTTTGTCTTGGTGGTGGTTTTGGAATAGTCTTTTTTGCTTTGCTTTGCTTTCCGGGCGTCACGTTTTGTGCCGTGGCCTGTGTGGGTGGCGCTATTGACGCTTGCGACTTGGTTCGGCCGGTGCGGTGCTTTTTTCTTTTTTTTGGAAACGGCGGCGCCGGGCCGGGCCGGGGGTGGGACGACTGGACTGGAGAGTGAGTGGGGAACTAGTCGTTGCGACCGACAAAGTTTTGCTCGCGACGGAGAGACGTTAGTGGCCCTGAAAAGGGCCGTTTTGTTTGTTTGGCGGTGTGCGGGTTTAGGCGCGCTCGCCGCGGATGCGGCGCGCGAGCTGGATGTCCTTGGGCATGATGGTGACTCGCTTGGCGTGGATTGCGCACAGGTTGGTGTCTTCGAAGAGGCCGACGAGGTAGGCCTCGCTGGCCTCCTGCAGGGCCATGACTGCGGAGCTCTGGAAGCGCAGGTCGGTCTTGAAGTCCTGGGCGATCTCGCGCACTAGGCGCTGGAATGGCAGCTTGCGGATGAGCAGCTCTGTGCTCTTCTGGTAGCGCCTGATTTCTCGCAGGGCGACGGTGCCCGGCCTGTAGCGGTGGGGCTTCTTGACGCCGCCGGTGGCGGGCGCGCTCTTCCTCGCCGCCTTGGTGGCGAGCTGTTTGCGCGGCGCCTTTCCGCCGGTGGACTTGCGGGCCGTTTGCTTTGTCCGGGCCATGGCTACTGCGGATGCGGATGCGGCGTGGAGGATATGCGTGCGCGACGGCGTCCGGTGCTGCCATGACAACGGGCCCGCGCGCCCCGGGTGCTGCGCTTATATGCCCTCGGTGCGCGGTGGTGGGGGGAGGGGAGGGCGGGCCGCGGGGCCCCAGAGTCTATATAGGGGGGCGGCGCGCGCGCTGGGCGCCACAACCGTAGCCGACTCGCTAGCGCCGGGTGAGGAGCTTGCCTTGCTTTCTGTTTTTTATATTATTGTGGTTGAGACGCTTGAAGAAGAAGAATGACAGGCCGCGGCAAGGGAGGAAAGGGGCTCGGCAAGGGTGGCGCCAAGCGGCACCGCAAGGTGTTGCGCGACAACATCCAGGGCATCACGAAGCCCGCGATCCGCCGCCTGGCGCGCAGGGGCGGCGTGAAGCGCATCTCTGGTCTGATCTACGAGGAGACGCGCGGAGTGCTGAAGGTGTTCCTGGAGAACGTGATCCGCGACGCGGTGACGTACACTGAGCACGCCAAGCGCAAGACTGTGACGGCCATGGACGTGGTGTACGCCCTGAAGAGGCAGGGGCGCACCCTGTACGGTTTCGGCGGTTAGGCGGTGTGAGACCGAAGGAAGGAAAGAGAGATAGATTGAAAAACGGCCCTTTTCAGGGCCACCACAGTGTTCGGAAGTTGAAAAGTGCGAAAGAGTCTGTGTTGCTGGTTTTTCTTTTCCTTTTTAGTCTACTTGGCCTTTTAGTTTTGTTTGGAGTTTTTTTTGACGTGGTGTGCGGTGCGGTTGGGAGGGAAGGAAGCGTGCCCTTGCGTTGTGTGAGCTCCTTCCTTCCTTCCTTCCCCTCCCTCTTTGCTTGTATGCTTCTTGTCGGTGGATGGGCTGTGTGTTGCGGCGCGGCTGAGCGCCGAGGGGTTATTTTTGAGGTGTGTTGTTGTGCGCCACGTGTGCTGGTTAATGGTCGCGAGACTGTGCGTGCGTGGAGTTGAGTGGAGGAGGTGGCCAAGTACGTGTGTACAAGATGGCGGCGCCTGTGTGTGTAAGAAGGAAAAAAAAACCGTACACAGAGAGAGAGAGAGAGAGAGAGAGAGAGAGAGAGAGAGAGAGAAAAGTGGTGCGACGAACGACTGGAATTCTGCTTTGGACGTAGGTTTGTGTGGTGGCCCTGAAAAGGGCCGATTGTGTTTTGTTTTTTGAGCCGAGGCGGCAAATGGCGCGCTGCGTGCCAAGGGAGCACGCGGCGGTTGCCGATTGCGCTGTCTCTCTTTTAGGCCTTCTTCTCGGTCTTCTTTGGCAGCAGGACGGCCTGGATGTTGGGCAGGACACCTCCCTGTGCGATGGTGACGCCCGACAAGAGCTTGTTGAGCTCCTCGTCGTTGCGTATGGCGAGCTGCAGGTGGCGCGGGATGATGCGCGTCTTCTTGTTGTCGCGGGCCGCGTTTCCGGCCAGCTCGAGCACCTCAGCCGCGAGGTACTCCATGACGGCGGCGAGGTAGACGGGCGCCCCGGCGCCGACGCGCTCGGCGTAGTTTCCCTTGCGCAGGAGGCGGTGGATTCTGCCGACCGGGAACTGGAGCCCAGCCCTGCTTGAGCGGGACTTTGACTTGCCCTTGACTTTGCCTCCCTTTCCGCGTCCGGACATGGCGATGGGCTAGTTTGGAAAGAAGCGAGAAAGAAAAAGCACAACGCCCCAAACGGTGCGAGCCGCAGCGAGTCGAGCAGCGGAGTGCGTGCCGGCGCCGGCGGGGTGGGGGTCCTTTATGGGCTCGGGTGCGGCGGCCGGTTGCGCGCGCGCCCCATTGGTCGGCGGCCGCAGCAGGGCGAGCTGGTAAAGGTGCGGCGGCGGCGTGCGGCGGGTGCCACTGTGTGGGGAGACGCTGACTGGAGCGGAGCGCCTGACTGACTGACTGACTGCGCGTGCCTGCCTGCCTGCCTGCCTGCCTGCCTGTTTGTTCGTGATGCCGCCCAAGACTAGCGGGAAAGCCGCCAAGAAGGCTGGCAAGGCGCAGAAGAACATTTCGAAGGGCGACAAGAAGAAGAAGCGCAAGAGGAAGGAGAGCTATGCCATCTACATCTACAAGGTGCTGAAGCAGGTGCACCCTGACACGGGCATCTCTTCGAAGGCGATGAGCATCATGAACAGCTTCGTGAACGACATTTTCGAGCGCATTGCGGCCGAGGCTTCTCGCCTGGCGCACTACAACAAGCGCTCGACCATCACGTCCCGCGAGATCCAGACCGCTGTGCGGCTCTTGCTGCCTGGCGAGCTGGCCAAGCACGCGGTGAGCGAGGGCACGAAGGCGGTGACCAAGTACACGAGCTCCAAGTAAGGAGGTGGCTCTTGGAAATAGGAGGCTCGTCCGCGGCGCGGCGAAGAAAAGAAAAAACGGCCCTTTTCAGGGCCACCAAAATGCCTTTGCGGGAAGGGCGGAATTGTTGTTGTTGTTGTTGTTGTTGTTGTGAGCGGGTGGACGGGCGGCACAGCTGTAGCTGTAGCTTGTGGTGTGGTGTGGTGCGGCGCCGGCGCCTTTGGTTTTGGTGTGACGTTGGGATACGCACTTTAGGCCACAGCCGGGTCGTGGGCGTGGGTGTTTCGAGACGTGTTGGTGTTAGGGGGGCGGATCGCTGGAGTTGGCTTGTTTGATATATATATTTTTTTTTTTTTTTTTGTCCCCTTTGTATGGTATGGCCGGAGGTGTGGAACGGAAAGCAAACCGCGATTGTCGGATGTCACACCGTTGGTGGCGAGGGTGAGAAACACGTTGCCGCCTACAGCTGCTTCTACGCCGAGCGGGTGGGTTAAGTTAGTAGTTGGTTGGTTGGGCGACGTAAAAGTGGAGCGTGGAGGTGTGTGTGAACGTGAGGAGACACGCATTGCATTGTATTTGTACGCGCGAGGTGAGTTAGGAGACCACGCGCCACGACGTACGGTGCCCTCTTTCGACCTGACGTCTGACGTCTGGAGGCGGTGTCGTCATTCTGGATGTACGTGTATTTTCCGCTCAGTTGAGTGAGGTGACGCGAGACGACGGCGTCGGTGGTGTTTTTGTTTTGTTGTTGGCGCCCCGGGGATGAAGAGGGGCACCCGACGGTAACGAGAGGTTGCACTTTGTGATCGGTCGAATGTCCGGGGAGCGAGGAATAGGGTGGGGGGTTGAAAAGAAACGCCAGTGTAGGGCAACGGGACGGTGAACGTTCCCGTGGTGTCGGAGGTGTGCAGTGGGGGGGAGGAAAAAAAAAAAGCGCGTAACGGCGCGGCTGCCGTGGTGGAAACGTTCTCTCCAACTGTGGTGGTGTCCCCTGTGTGTTTTGTTGTTCTCTATATCGTGTGTCCCCTCGCACAAGACGCTCTCTGGGCGGGTTTGATTCATTCATTTTTGCATAGTCACGTAGCGTAGAATGGAATGCGCAAGAGTTGAGTGAGACTGGCGACGGTATATGGTCTGAGCAGCGTCAGCTGCACTGCACTCCCCGGAAAAGAATCTTGGATGCCGTGCTAACTGAAATTTGGTGGACGGGGTTCTCAAGGCTGTTTTGCTATTTTCTTGTTTGTTTGTCTCTAGTTAAGATGGTGAAATGACGTCGAAGAAGCAGTATTGCAAATACTGTTATGGAAATGCCCTAGTTTGATGAAAGGAAATGTGTGTTGAATATACAGGATGGTAAAGACCAAGTGCGTTGAAAGAAACGTTGTGAAGGAACGAACGTTCCCTGAATTGGTTTCTTTTTGTTCCCGAGTTGTGTACAATGGACGACGGTTGTGCCATATCGCAGCATTGCATCATCCCCAGGTTTGATTTCAATTGAGCGATAAAAAAAGGAAAAAGAGAAGAACAAGAACACTATCGAAATGGTCTATGGTGTGTGACCCACAATTGTTGTCTTTAAATCACTTACCCAACCATGTCGTAAAAATATTTTTTTTTTTTTTTTTTTTTTTTTTTTTTTTTTACAGTGGCTGCCGAATGACCTAGATGTAACAGAGAGAGAGAGAAACACATGGCGTGTCAGATGTTTGTTTTCTTTTCCCCCCCCCCCCCCCCCTCTCGTCAAGTGGCAAATGCGAACACCGTCAGCTGTAATTGACGATCGACACTAGTATGGCGCGAAAAGGGGGTGCGACCTGTGCAGTTGTGGGTGAAACTTTGGGTGATGGGCTGTCATGCGGCATCGCGTGCGTTCATTACCCCTCGGCGGCGGCGGCGGCGGCGCCGCAGCTCCGTCCAGCTCGCGCTCTCGGAAACAACCCTCTCGTAATGCCGCGTCTCCTCCGTCACTGCAATTTTCAAAGGGAAACCTGTGTGGCCGGTGGGGGTGTGTCAACCGTTGGCCCTCAAGCTCCGCCGACAAAAAGTGTTGAGTGTATCCAGTGTGAGAGAGGTTGACGCTTTTCGTGGTGTGTGTGTGTGTGTGTGTGTGTGTGTGTGTGGCAATGTTTTGAAAAGTTTGCAACGTACGTTAAGAAGTGTTGACGCTGAAACTTGCGGGCTGTGTGGCCCTGGTGGTTGGCTGGCTGGAGACGCGGGCGTGTCCAGTCGGTCGGTTGTTGTGGCTGAAAGGTACGTATACGGTTCCGCCGTCCCGTCGGAACTGCGTCTGTCTGGAAGGTATGACGTGACGTGCAGTTTTTATTAGGTCAGCCCTTGTTGTGTATTGTTCCATTTGTTGCTCACTCGTCACCCGTATTTGGTGTGGCGATGTATGTGGACGTACTGCTGGATCAGTGTCAGGGTTTCCGTGGGAGGTGTTGGTTGGGTTGGATTTGCCTGACACGGCTGAGTCCGCAATTGGCCTGCCGTTCGTTGATGCGATATGTGGGTTCTGAGGAAGAATGTGTACGAGATAGTTGCCCCTGCCCTGCCCTTTCTTTCGCGTTCGTGTGTGCCCCCCTTGTTGTGTAGTGTGGGTTGAACATGGTTCTTTACCGAGTGGGGGGGAATGGGATGGACGGATCCGTTGCTGTTGCTGTCACCGTCAAGACAACGCACGCACGCACGCACGCACCCCTGTCCTACGAGAAGGTGTGTCAACCGGGGTTTCGGTAGTCGTGTGTGTAGGGGACGGGGAGAAGCAAAGTGGAGAGTGCGGCACGGGCAGAGAGTGGAATTGGGGCGCGTTGATGTTGGGAAACATGCCCCAAGGGTTGCGGGATGATGTGGCGGTGAGAGCGGGGGGCGGGGGAGAAAAGAAAAGCGAAAAAGAACTAAGGAAGAGGAGGAGGCGTGCGTGTGCGCAGTGGCGGGGCCCCAAAGACCTGTCGTGTGGTGTCGGCCGAACGCGAGCGCGAACGCGAACGCGAACGCGTGTGCGGGGCAGCGTCGGCACGGAGAAGCGAGGAGGAGAGAGAGAGAGAGAGCTGGTCTGATGGGTATTTTTTACCCCCTGTACTCGAAGGACCGGATCTGTCCTTGATCCCTGCCTTCTGTCTGATTATGTTGGGTAACAAAATGATGGGATGATAGGGTCTCTTGGGTGTGTGTAGATGTTTGTTTGTTTGAGTGAGTGTTATGGTGTTTGTATTTTATTTTTGTTTATCATGGTATTATGGTGTTTGTATTTTATTTTTGTTTATCATGGTATGTTGTAGTTTGTGGTGTTTTGTCGTGATGGGAAATGTCGTTCTTGGGGTCGGGTGGATTTTGGTCCCAGATTTCTGATGACGTGGGTGGTTCGAATCCGTGGTTTGGTGGAAAAAAAAACAAAAAAAAAAAAAAAAAAAAAAAACTTTATGGATTTTTCTTTGGATGATTTCCGGGATTTTGATTGAGTATGTTATGGTTTGTGTATATGTCTCGGTTTGTCTGGTACCGGCCGGCATCAGCAGTAATTCTGAAGTATTTGTTCTGCACCCTTTTTTACTCTTGTTATGTTTGGTGTCTGCGGCCATTGACGAGATTTTTCAGAGCCGTAAGTGATGGCTGGTTCCTATGACGGTTTTGAAGATTTTCTTTTTGGCGCGCATATTTATTCTGTTTCCTTTGATGATTGGGTACAGTCTGAATATTGCTGCTGCAGCCTTGTTACAAACGTGTGTAACATGGTCTCTAAATGTCAACCTCTTGTCCAGCTTGATGCCTAGATACTTTATTGTGCCTGACCATGGAAGATTGTTTATTTCTGAGGCGTATATGCAGGTTAGGAGGTATTCTTTTTGAATGTGAATCGTATTGTATTGCTTGGGTTTTCTCCGCGTTTATTGTTTTTTTGGTTAGCCCATTTCTGGATGGATTGTAGGTGTTGCTCTATTTTTGTGACTCTATATTGCAGGTTAGAACTGCTGCGGTAGACTGCAGTGTCGTCTGCAAATAGTGACAAGTGTCCTCCCAGCTGTTTGTTTGTGTATATTGAGTAGAGAATGGGACCCAGCACTGAGCCTTGCGGGACTCCAGCCTCTATGGATCTAGTGTTACTTGCCGCTCCTGGTACATGGACATAGAATGCTCTGTTGCGGAGAAAAGAAGCAATAATGTGGATGGGGCAGTTGTACTGGTGGAGCTTGTAGATAAGGCGTTATCCGAATGCTTTTCCAATGTCAAGCAGGACTGCTCCAGTACTGTGTCTAATGTTTCTGGCCTGACATATGTGCTCGACTAGTCTGGTCACCTGGTGGGTGGTGCTGTGTTCTTCGCGGAATCGGAATTGTTGTGGTATGATTATGTTGTTATCCTTTAAGAATTGAATTTCTTCAGTTCAGTTTGAATGAGCTTTCCGAGAAACCTTTCCAAGGAAGTTGGCCTATAGTTTTGCGGAAATAATAAGTCCTTGTTTGGCTTTGGTAATGTGATGACTCGGGCCTGTTTCCAAGTAGTTTAGTCTGAAGCAAGCATTATATATTGATGTTAGATAGATAATTGATAGTTGCTGGAGGTAGGTGATGTAGTAGTTGCGGTTTGATGGAATCTGGGCCTGATGCCTTCTTAGGATGTGTGTATGTTTGTGATGTGATAAGATACGGGGTTCTGCGTTTATTGGATTGTGAAAGATGTTCTGATCGGGGCACTTAGGATGCGGTTTTACCCTTCTGAGTACCATTTCCTGGTGGTCATCAGTTTCGTCATCTACCGCTTCTGGTGCTTGGAATTGCCTTTCTAGTGAATCCGCCAGTGCTTCAGCTCGGTCTGTGGGGTCGTTCCTTCCCCATGTAGATGTAGATGTTCGTGTCTAGTTTACGAGTTTTAAGAAATTTCCAGAATTTTTCCTTGGTCCCTTCCTGCTTCTCGTAACGTTTCCTCCCACGCCCTCGCTACGGTGGTTTTCGGAGCTCTCTTTTTGATCCTCCCGGCCAATTGCTCTGATTTTCGTCGGTCGGCTGGGTCCTGTAGTTTTGCCATCTCTTTCTGGCGCGCGCGGGCTGCGGTTGGCGCCTTTGGTGGCAACGGCCGGGGCAAGCAGCGGGTGTGTGGTGTGGTGCGGGGCGGGCAGGGGCAGTGGGTGGTTGACGGATGGCCTGGGGGCCGAAAAACGGGCCGGCCGGCGGACGGATGTTGAGAGAGGCGGCGCGCACGCGTCTCGCGCGGACACAGGCGCCACAGCGTTGATGATTGGAAGGAGGTGCGGTGCGGGGATGGGCCCAGGGAAAAAAGGACGGTCGTGGCCCCTGTCTTGGGTGCGTGTCGACGTCAGCACCGTCGGTGTGGTGTGGTGTGGTGTGGTGTGGTGTGGTGTGGTGTGGTGTGGTGTGGTGTGGTGTGGGCAGGGATGGGGGAAAAGCGGGCTGCGGGCTGCGGGCTGCGGGCTGCGGGCTGCGGAGGGAATGGTGGTGGGGAGTAGGCACACATGTGGGCGGGCGCAAAATCGGCCGGTGCCCGCAAACCGCGGCGGGATATTGGGTGGAAAAGAGGGAAATTGTAGAAAGGAAAACAAGCGGAGGGGGCGAATGTGGTGGGGTGGGGGGACGGGCGGGGGCGAGGCGACAGCTTGCTTTTTCTTTTTCATTTTATTTTATTTTGTTGTAGTGTTTTTGTTTTTTTTTGTTTTTTGCGTGTGTGTGGCCTTGGAGAGGCTGGTCTTGTCTGGCTTACGCTTTGGGTGCGTGTGTTGGTACTTTTTCGTTTTTTCTTGTTCTGCAGAGCAGGGGCGGGGCGGTGTGGAACGGCTGGCTGGCTGTGCCCAGAGGAGGAGGAGACGCTGGCGGCGGGCCCGGCTCCTGGGGCTGCTGTTGCATGCGCTGTGCAAAGAAAGGAAGAGTGGGGTTTGTTTGGCTGGTGAAGTGCATTATTTAAGTGTGGGCTTGCCGGCCTGGCTCCGATGCGCAGGTAGATAGATGCCGGCGGCGACCGCAGGCAGGCGCGTTGTGTGTACAGAGGGACGAGCCATGTGTTTTGCAAGCAGGACGTGGCGTGCCGAGTGGAGAGGAGGCGGCGGCTCGGCTCGGTTCGGCCCGGTCCGGCGGTGCCGCGCTGTTGTCGCGGACGTGAGCGCCCCCTGGCGGGCGGGTGGGTTGGCGGCGGCGTGGTGGACGCGTGTGGCAGTTGTGTGCACGGGTTGCTTGGGCGAGTGAGCAGTGGCTGGCGGTGTTGGCGCGTCGTCGGGGAGGTATGTGTTGCGGCCGCGTCTGCTGCGCGCTGCGTCGTTGTGTCGACTGTGTGTGGGCGTGGGCACGTGTGCTCTGGCGAGGGCGTCGTAAAAAAGTGGGTCGCGGTGTGCGTGCGTAGCCCGTGATGATGTATTGTGCGTCGCGTCGTTGTGTGCGAAACGGATGCCGAGAGGTGTGTGGTGAGTGCGAAGCGCGAATGTGCGGCGTTTGGCGGTTTCGGTGTGTTTTCTGTTTTTGCGGCGTGAGAGTGGGGCTGGCTGGCTGGCTGGCTGGCTGGCTGTTTGTTGTTGGTGTTGCCTTGTGTGTGTAGGTTGATGGCGCGACGCGGAGGGGACGCCGTTTGCTGCGTGCCCTTGCCTCGCGTGTGTTGGCGCGCCGTGCATGTGTTTGGGTCGTGGGGGCGGAGTTTTTGTTTGTATTTGGATTTTCATTTTTTGGCGTGTTGTGTCGTGTATGGCAAGGGCGAGAGGAGTAGTGCGGTAGTGTCGTTGCGGCACGGGCGTCTGGTGGGGCTGTGCGTCGTGGCGGGGAAGGTGTGTAGGTTGCGGCGATGCGGCGAGCCCAGCCGTCGTTTGACGGTGTGCCGGGTGAGTTGCGCTGCGAATCGAGTGTGGCGGGAAGGGAGCTGCGTGGCGCCTGCGTCCGTTGGCAGCAGGGGCTGTGCCTTTTGAGAGTTTGTTTGATTTCGGGACGACGACGACGACGACGACTGGTTGGTTGGTGGGTGGGGTGGCGTGCACGTTTGTCGTACTGGGCGAGTCGATTGCCTGCCCGGCTGGCGAAAGGTGCGCCGCCGCCCGTCTCTCGCGCTCTGTGTTGTTTTTTTTTTTTTTCTGTGTGTGTCGGCTGCGTTTTTGTTTGCGGTGCGCGCGAAGACGGTGGTGCCGAAAGTGTGCCGGCGTGGCGTTGCGACCGCGACGAGCCGCGGGCGCGCCATTTGGCTGGTGTTGCGTGAAGAGCGGCTGTGTACGGGTAGTGGCTGTAGCCGTACGTGTACGTGCACGTGCATCCGGCCCGGCCGCCAGCCCAGCCCAGCCCAGCCGAGTCGGGTGAGCGGAGGCCGACACGTGGTGGTGCTGTGCTCTCTCGGCTCGGGGGGGTTTGTGTGTGTGTGTGTGTGTGTGCGTGCGTGCGTGTGTGTCTCGTTCGCTCTCCGGAATCTGCTCGTTCTGCTGATCCCCGCCTGTCGGCGTCGTTTATTTTTTACTTATTTATTTTTTAACCTGTTGTTTGTTTTTCGACGTCGTCTTGCAGTTTTGTCCTTTGCGGCGTGCCGACGACCCGCCGCGCGACCTTATGAAACCCCAAAGCGTGGCGTGGCGTGGCGTGGCGTGGCCGAGCCGCAGCAGCTAAGGGGGTGCGGCCGCCTCGACGCCTTAACCTCCTAAACTTCTTTAAGCCGTTAACGCAGCCACCTAAACTAACGTAACCTAACGTAAGCCCTTAGGCCAACCCCCAAGTCGCCTTAACCTACGTACGTGACCGCAACCTTAGCTTAAACGCCTACGTTTAAGACGTGACGTCACGTCAACGCTTAACCTAACCCTGACGCCTTCTTAGCCTAACCTGACGTAAACCTAAGGTAAGGTAACCGGTGAAAGTATGAAACCACCTTTGTTTTGACGTTGAGGCGTGTAAGGTCGGCTGTGAGGGCAGATTCGGTGTGTCTGTAGTTGGGGCTGGCTGGTAACTTTATTTTGTTTGTTTGTTTATCGTTGTCTTGTTTTCGCCTGTGGCGGGGGGTTGGCGCTCCGTCGGCCGGTGCCATGTTGCGCAGGCGGCGATCGTAAAAAAGTAGAAAAAAAAAAAAGAAAAAAGAAAAAAAAAATGTGTAGGAGGGCTGTGGGTGTTGGCGGGCGAGGCGAGAGGAGGAGGACGGCCCGCGGCCGTGGCCCGACGGCTGCGGGCCGATCGGGAAAACGGCGGAAGGCGATGGGGCGGCGGAGGTGCGTTTGTGCACGGCCGTCATCGCCGCACGACTCGGCTCGTGTGGGCTGTGGCGCCGGCCGCGGTGGCCGGGCTGCCGCGGCGACGGTGTGGGAGTTTTGACGAAGGTTTGGCCATTGTGGCGGGTCGACGGCTGGGGCTGTGGGGGCGGCATTTGGGCGGGGGCGGCGATTCTCGGCGGGCCGACCCAGGCTGTGGCGCGCGGTGGCTGCAGTTTGGCCGTGGTTTGCGGCGCCGCCGCGGCGACTGGTTGGCGACCGTGGTGTCGGTGTGTGTAGCCCCATCCTCGGTGGTTTGAATGGCGCGGGTGGTTGCGGCGCAGGTTGGGGGCTGCTCCGCGCAAGGCTGTCGGACGTTGGGCGGTAGCAAGCGCGGGAGGCGCGGCGCGGCGGCGCGGCGGCGCGCCGAGTGGGCGGCCGCTCTCTCGGCCGTCCGCGCCCGCCCGCGACACTGGCTGGGCCAGGCGCGTGCGCGGCTATTCTCTGCTGCGCGCCCCTCGCTGTTGTGCGTCGTCGAAGGAGAGAAGGAAGCGAAAGCAAGGGGAAAAAAGAAAAGAGCAACAGGCAAAAGATGGCAGACCAGGCGGCTACGAACGAGACTGCCGCGGCACCCGCCGCCACCGGCACTACGAAGAATGGCCAAGTCTGCGTCGTCTGCGAAGAAGCCGCGCGCCAAGCCTGCGCACCCCGCGCACCTCTGAGATGGTGACGGCCGCCATCAAGAGTCTGAAGGAGCGCGGCGGGTCGTCGCTGCAGGCGATCAAGAAGTACATTGCCGCGCACTACAAGCTGGACGCGGAGAAGCTGGCGCCCTTTATCAAGAAGTACCTCAAGTCGGCCGTCGTGGCTGGCGAGCTGGTGCAGACGAAGGGGAAGGGGCGCGTCGGCTCTTTCAAGCTTGCCGGCGCCGGCGGCGGGGCGGCCGAGGGCGGCAAGGCTCGTGGTGGCGGCGGTGGTGCGAAGAAGAAGCGCGCCGCTCCGGCCAGCAAGGAGAAGAAGGGGGCCCGTGCGGCCGGCGCAAAGAAGGCTGGCGGCGTGAAGGCGGCGACCGGTCGGAAGGCGGGCGCCGCCAAGAAGGCGTCTGCGGCGTCGGCCGCTCCCGCGGGTGCGAAGAAGGCGGCTGCGGCCAAGCCGGCCAAGGCCAAGTCGCCGTCGAAGGCGAAGAAGGCCGCCAAGGTTCCGACGAAGAAGCCGAAGGCGCCGCGCCCGAAGAAGGCGACGGCGACGCCGTCTAAGGGCGAAGGCTTCGCCCAAGAAGAAGAAGTAAAAAGGGCAGGGAAGGGTTGGCGGTTGACACCGTCGCCCTGGAGGCCGGCGCGCAACCAGAGGCTGTCGCGCGGTCCCGGACAAAAACAAAAACGGCCCTTCTCAGGGCCAACAAAGCACGTCGGGAAGGTGTTGATTGTCGTGTCGTGTCGTGGTCGGTCGGTTGCCTTGTTGTCTGTCTGTCTGTCTTGCTTGCTGGCGTTTGTTTGTTTCATGTGTGGATGGTGGTTGGATTGTGGGGTCGTTGGCGGGCGTGGGCGGCGGCGCCGCGGTTGGTGTTACACAAAGTGTATTTTACTTTTATTATTTTTTACCTATTTATTTTGCGCCGCGTTTGTTTGTTTGTTTGTCTTGGTGGTGGTTTTGGAATAGTCTTTTTTGCTTTGCTTTGCTTTCCGGGCGTCACGTTTTGTGCCGTGGCCTGTGTGGGTGGCGCTATTGACGCTTGCGACTTGGTTCGGCCGGTGCGGTGCTTTTTTCTTTTTTTTGGAAACGGCGCCGGCCGGGCCGGGGGTGGGACGACTGGACTGGAGAGTGAGTGGGGAACTAGTCGTTGCGACCGACAAAGTTTTGCTCGCGACGGAGAGACGTTAGTGGCCCTGAAAAGGGCCGTTTTGTTTGTTTGGCGGTGTGCGGTTTAGGCGCGCTCGCCGCGGATGCGGCGCGCGAGCTGGATGTCCTTGGGCATGATGGTGACTCGCTTGGCGTGGATTGCGCACAGGTTGGTGTCTTCGAAGAGGCCGACGAGGTAGGCCTCGCTGGCCTCCTGCAGGCCATGACTGCGGAGCTCTGGAAGCGCAGGTCGGTCTTGAAGTCCTGGGCGATCTCGCGCACTAGGCGCTGGAATTGGCAGCTTGCGGATGAGCAGCTCTGTGCTCTTCTGGTAGCGCCTGATTCTCTCGCAGGGCGACGGTGCCCGGCCTGTAGCGGTGGGGCTTCTTGACGCCGCCGGTGGCGGGCGCGCTCTTCCTCGCCGCCTTGGTGGCGAGCTGTTTGCGCGGCGCCTTTCCGCCGGTGGACTTGCGGGCCGATTTGCTTTGTCCGGGCCATGGCTACTGCGGATGCGGATGCGGCGTGGAGGATATGCGTGCGCGACGGCGTCCGGTGCTGCCATGACAACGGGCCCCGCGCGCCCCGGGTGCTGCGCTTATATGCCCTCGGTGCGCGGTGGTGGGGGGGAGGGGAGGGCGGGCCGCGGGGCCCCAGAGTCTATATAGGGGGGCGGCGCGCGCGCTGGGCGCCACAACCGTAGCCGACTCGCTAGCGCCGGGTGAGGAGCTTGCCTTGCTTTCTGTTTTTTATATTATTGTGGTTGAGACGCTTGAAGAAGAAGAATGACAGGCCGCGGCAAGGGAGGAAAGGGGCTCGGCAAGGGTGGCGCCAAGCGGCACCGCAAGGTGTTGCGCGACAACATCCAGGGCATCACGAAGCCCGCGATCCGCCGCCTGGCGCGCAGGGGCGGCGTGAAGCGCATCTCTGGTCTGATCTACGAGGAGACGCGCGGAGTGCTGAAGGTGTTCCTGGAGAACGTGATCCGCGACGCGGTGACGTACACTGAGCACGCCAAGCGCAAGACTGTGACGGCCATGGACGTGGTGTACGCCCTGAAGAGGCAGGGGCGCACCCTGTACGGTTTCGGCGGTTAGGCGGTGTGAGACCGAAGGAAGAGAAAGAGAGATAGATTGAAAAACGGCCCTTTTCAGGCCACCACAGTGTTCGGAAGTTGAAAAGTGCGAAAGAGTCTGTGTTGCTGGTTTTTCTTTTCCTTTTTAGTCTACTTGGCCTTTTAGTTTGTTTGGAGTTTTTTTTGACGTGGTGTGCGGTGCGGTTGGGAGGGAAGGAAGCGTGCCCTTGCGTTGTGTGAGCTCCTTCCTTCCTTCCTTCCCCTCCCTCTTTGCTTGTATGCTTCTTGTCGGTGGATGGGCTGTGTGTTGCGGCGCGGCTGAGCGCCGAGGGGTTATTTTTGAGGTGTGTTGTTGTGCGCCACGTGTGCTGGTTAATGGTCGCGAGACTGTGCGTGCGTGGAGTTGAGTGGAGGAGGTGGCCAAGTACGTGTGTACAAGATGGCGGCGCCTGTGTGTGTAAGAAGGAAAAAAAAACCGTACACAGAGAGAGAGAGAGAGAGAGAGAGAGAGAGAGAGAGAGAGAGAAAAGTGGTGCGACGAACGACTGGAATTCTGCTTTGGACGTAGGTTTGTGTGGTGGCCCTGAAAAGGGCCGATTGTGTTTTGTTTTTTGAGCCGAGGCGGCAAATGGCGCGCTGCGTGCCAAGGGAGCACGCGGCGGTTGCCGATTGCGCTGTCTCTCTTTTAGGCCTTCTTCTCGGTCTTCTTTGGCAGCAGGACGGCCTGGATGTTGGGCAGGACACCTCCCTGTGCGATGGTGACGCCCGACAAGAGCTTGTTGAGCTCCTCGTCGTTGCGTATGGCGAGCTGCAGGTGGCGCGGGATGATGCGCGTCTTCTTGTTGTCGCGGGCCGCGTTTCCGGCCAGCTCGAGCACCTCAGCCGCGAGGTACTCCATGACGGCGGCGAGGTAGACGGGCGCCCCGGCGCCGACGCGCTCGGCGTAGTTTCCCTTGCGCAGGAGGCGGTGGATTCTGCCGACCGGGAACTGGAGCCCAGCCCTGCTTGAGCGGGACTTTGACTTGCCCTTGACTTTGCCTCCCTTTCCGCGTCCGGACATGGCGATGGGCTAGTTTGGAAAGAAGCGAGAAAGAAAAAGCACAACGCCCCAAACGGTGCGAGCCGCAGCGAGTCGAGCAGCGGATGTGCGTGCCGGCGCCGGCGGGGTGGGGGTCCTTTATGGGCTCGGGTGCGGCGGCCGGTTGCGCGCGCGCCCCATTGGTCGGCGGCCGCAGCAGGGCGAGCTGGTAAAGGTGCGGCGGCGGCGTGCGGCGGGTGCCACTGTGTGGGGAGACGCTGACTGGAGCGGAGCGCCTGACTGACTGACTGACTGCGCGTGCCTGCCTGCCTGCCTGCCTGCCTGCCTGCCTGCCTGTTTGTTCGTGATGCCGCCCAAGACTAGCGGGAAAGCCGCCAAGAAGGCTGGCAAGGCGCAGAAGAACATTTCGAAGGGCGACAAGAAGAAGAAGCGCAAGAGGAAGGAGAGCTATGCCATCTACATCTACAAGGTGCTGAAGCAGGTGCACCCTGACACGGGCATCTCTTCGAAGGCGATGAGCATCATGAACAGCTTCGTGAACGACATTTTCGAGCGCATTGCGGCCGAGGCTTCTCGCCTGGCGCACTACAACAAGCGCTCGACCATCACGTCCCGCGAGATCCAGACCGCTGTGCGGCTCTTGCTGCCTGGCGAGCTGGCCAAGCACGCGGTGAGCGAGGGCACGAAGGCGGTGACCAAGTACACGAGCTCCAAGTAAGGAGGTGGCTCTTGGAAATAGGAGGCTCGTCCGCGGCGCGGCGAAGAAAAGAAAAAACGGCCCTTTTCAGGGCCACCAAAATGCCTTTGCGGGAAGGGCGGAATTGTTGTTGTTGTTGTTGTTGTTGTTGTGAGCGGGTGGACGGGCGGCACAGCTGTAGCTGTAGCTTGTGGTGTGGTGTGGTGCGGCGCCGGCGCCTTTGGTTTTGGTGTGACGTTGGGATACGCACTTTAGGCCACAGCCGGGTCGTGGGCGTGGGTGTTTCGAGACGTGTTGGTGTTAGGGGGGCGGATCGCTGGAGTTGGCTTGTTTGATATATATATTTTTTTTTTTTTTTTTGTCCCCTTTGTATGGTATGGCCGGAGGTGTGGAACGGAAAGCAAACCGCGATTGTCGGATGTCACACCGTTGGTGGCGAGGGTGAGAAACACGTTGCCGCCTACAGCTGCTTCTACGCCGAGCGGGTGGGTTAAGTTAGTAGTTGGTTGGTTGGGCGACGTAAAAGTGGAGCGTGGAGGTGTGTGTGAACGTGAGGAGACACGCATTGCATTGTATTTGTACGCGCGAGGTGAGTTAGGAGACCACGCGCCACGACGTACGGTGCCCTCTTTCGACCTGACGTCTGACGTCTGGAGGCGGTGTCGTCATTCTGGATGTACGTGTATTTTCCGCTCAGTTGAGTGAGGTGACGCGAGACGACGGCGTCGGTGGTGTTTTTGTTTTGTTGTTGGCGCCCCGGGGATGAAGAGGGGCACCCGACGGTAACGAGAGGTTGCACTTTGTGATCGGTCGAATGTCCGGGGAGCGAGGAATAGGGTGGGGGGTTGAAAAGAAACGCCAGTGTAGGGCAACGGGACGGTGAACGTTCCCGTGGTGTCGGAGGTGTGCAGTGGGGGGGAGGAAAAAAAAAAAGCGCGTAACGGCGCGGCTGCCGTGGTGGAAACGTTCTCTCCAACTGTGGTGGTGTCCCCTGTGTGTTTTGTTGTTCTCTATATCGTGTGTCCCCTCGCACAAGACGCTCTCTGGGCGGGTTTGATTCATTCATTTTTGCATAGTCACGTAGCGTAGAATGGAATGCGCAAGAGTTGAGTGAGACTGGCGACGGTATATGGTCTGAGCAGCGTCAGCTGCACTGCACTCCCCGGAAAAGAATCTTGGATGCCGTGCTAACTGAAATTTGGTGGACGGGGTTCTCAAGGCTGTTTTGCTATTTTCTTGTTTGTTTGTCTCTAGTTAAGATGGTGAAATGACGTCGAAGAAGCAGTATTGCAAATACTGTTATGGAAATGCCCTAGTTTGATGAAAGGAAATGTGTGTTGAATATACAGGATGGTAAAGACCAAGTGCGTTGAAAGAAACGTTGTGAAGGAACGAACGTTCCCTGAATTGGTTTCTTTTTGTTCCCGAGTTGTGTACAATGGACGACGGTTGTGCCATATCGCAGCATTGCATCATCCCCAGGTTTGATTTCAATTGAGCGATAAAAAAAGGAAAAAGAGAAGAACAAGAACACTATCGAAATGGTCTATGGTGTGTGACCCACAATTGTTGTCTTTAAATCACTTACCCAACCATGTCGTAAAAATATTTTTTTTTTTTTTTTTTTTTTTTTTTTTTTTTTACAGTGGCTGCCGAATGACCTAGATGTAACAGAGAGAGAGAGAAACACATGGCGTGTCAGATGTTTGTTTTCTTTTCCCCCCCCCCCCCCCCCCTCTCGTCAAGTGGCAAATGCGAACACCGTCAGCTGTAATTGACGATCGACACTAGTATGGCGCGAAAAGGGGGTGCGACCTGTGCAGTTGTGGGTGAAACTTTGGGTGATGGGCTGTCATGCGGCATCGCGTGCGTTCATTACCCCTCGGCGGCGGCGGCGGCGGCGGCGGCGGCGCCGCAGCTCCGTCCAGCTCGCGCTCTCGGAAACAACCCTCTCGTAATGCCGCGTCTCCTCCGTCACTGCAATTTTCAAAGGGAAACCTGTGTGGCCGGTGGGGGTGTGTCAACCGTTGGCCCTCAAGCTCCGCCGACAAAAAGTGTTGAGTGTATCCAGTGTGAGAGAGGTTGACGCTTTTCGTGGTGTGTGTGTGTGTGTGTGTGTGTGTGTGTGTGGCAATGTTTTGAAAAGTTTGCAACGTACGTTAAGAAGTGTTGACGCTGAAACTTGCGGGCTGTGTGGCCCTGGTGGTTGGCTGGCTGGAGACGCGGGCGTGTCCAGTCGGTCGGTTGTTGTGGCTGAAAGGTACGTATACGGTTCCGCCGTCCCGTCGGAACTGCGTCTGTCTGGAAGGTATGACGTGACGTGCAGTTTTTATTAGGTCAGCCCTTGTTGTGTATTGTTCCATTTGTTGCTCACTCGTCACCCGTATTTGGTGTGGCGATGTATGTGGACGTACTGCTGGATCAGTGTCAGGGTTTCCGTGGGAGGTGTTGGTTGGGTTGGATTTGCCTGACACGGCTGAGTCCGCAATTGGCCTGCCGTTCGTTGATGCGATATGTGGGTTCTGAGGAAGAATGTGTACGAGATAGTTGCCCCTGCCCTGCCCTTTCTTTCGCGTTCGTGTGTGCCCCCCTTGTTGTGTAGTGTGGGTTGAACATGGTTCTTTACCGAGTGGGGGGGAATGGGATGGACGGATCCGTTGCTGTTGCTGTCACCGTCAAGACAACGCACGCACGCACGCACGCACCCCTGTCCTACGAGAAGGTGTGTCAACCGGGGTTTCGGTAGTCGTGTGTGTAGGGGACGGGGAGAAGCAAAGTGGAGAGTGCGGCACGGGCAGAGAGTGGAATTGGGGCGCGTTGATGTTGGGAAACATGCCCCAAGGGTTGCGGGATGATGTGGCGGTGAGAGCGGGGGGCGGGGGAGAAAAGAAAAGCGAAAAAGAACTAAGGAAGAGGAGGAGGCGTGCGTGTGCGCAGTGGCGGGGCCCCAAAGACCTGTCGTGTGGTGTCGGCCGAACGCGAGCGCGAACGCGAACGCGAACGCGTGTGCGGGGGCAGCGTCGGCACGGAGAAGCGAGGAGGAGAGAGAGAGAGAGAGCTGGTCTGATGGGTATTTTTTACCCCCTGTACTCGAAGGACCGGATCTGTCCTTGATCCCTGCCTTCTGTCTGATTATGTTGGGTAACAAAAATGATGGGATGATAGGGTCTCTTGGGTGTGTGTAGATGTTTGTTTGTTTGAGTGAGTGTTATGGTGTTTGTATTTTATTTTTGTTTATCATGGTATGTTGTAGTTTGTGGAGTTTTGTCGTGATGGGAATGTCGTTCTTGGGTCGGGTGGATTTTTGGTCCCAGATTTCTGATGAGTGGGTGGTTCGAATCCGTGGTTTGGTGGAAAAAAAACAAAAAAAAAAAAAAAAAAAAAACTTTATGGATTTTTCTTTGGATGATTTCCGGGATTTTGATTGAGTATGTTATGGTTTGTGTATATGTCTCGGTTTGTCTGGTACCAGGCCGGCATCAGCAGTAATTCTGAGAGTATTTGTTCTGCACCCTTTTTTACTCTTGTTATGTTTGGTGTCTGCGGCCCATTGACGAGATTTTTCAGAGCCGTAAGTGATGGCTGGTTCCTATGACGGTTTTGAAGATTTTCTTTTTGGCGCGCATATTTATTCTGTTTCCTTTGATGATTGGGTACAGTCTGAATATTGCTGCTGCAGCCTTGTTACAAACGTGTGTAACAACACGCGATCTAGTGTCAACCTCTTGTCCAGCTTGATGCCTAGATACTTTATTGTGCCTGACCATGGAAGATTGTTATTTCTGAGGCGTATATGCAGGTTAGGAGGTATTCTTTTTGAATGTGAATCGTATTGTATTGCTTGGGTTTTCTCCGCGTTTATTGTTTTTTTGGTTAGCCCATTTCTGGATGGATTGTAGGTGTTGCTCTATTTTTGTGACTCTATATTGCAGGTTAGAACTGCTGCGGTAGACTGCAGTGTCGTCTGCAAATAGTGACAAGTGTCCTCCCAGCTGTTTGTTTGTGTATATTGAGTAGAGAATGGGCCCCAGCACTGAGCCTTGCGGGACTCCAGCCTCTATGGATCTAGTGTTACTTGCCGCTCCTGGTACATGGACATAGAATGCTCTGTTGCGGAGAAAAGAAGCAATAATGTGGATGGGGCAGTTGTACTGGTGGAGCTTGTAGATAAGGCGTTATCCGAATGCTTTTCCAATGTCAAGCAGGACTGCTCCAGTACTGTGTCTAATGTTTCTGGCCTGACATATGTGCTCGACTAGTCTGGTCACCTGGTGGGTGGTGCTGTGTTCTTCGCGGAATCGGAATTGTTGTGGGATGATTATGTTGTTATCCTTTAAGAATTGAATTTCTTCAGTTCAGTTTGAATGAGCTTTCCGAGAACCTTTCCAAGGAAGTTGGCCTATAGTTTTGCGGAAATAATAAGTCCTTGTTTGGCTTTGGTAATGTGATGACTCGGGCCTGTTTCCAAGTAGTTTAGTCTGAAGCAAGCATTATATATTGATGTTAGATAGATAATTGATAGTTGCTGGAGGTAGGTGATGTAGTAGTTGCGGTTTGATGGAATCTGGGCCTGATGCCTTCTTAGGATGTGTGTATGTTTGTGATGTGATAAGATACGGGGTTTCTGCGTTTATTGGATTGTGAAAGATGTTCTGATCGGGGCACTTAGGATGCGGTTTTACCCTTCTGAGTACCATTTCCTGGTGGTCATCAGTTTCGTCATCTACCGCTTCTGGTGCTTGGAATTGCCTTTCTAGTGAATCCGCCAGTGCTTCAGCTCGGTCTGTGGGGTCGTTCCTTCCCCATGTAGATGTAGATGTTTCGTGTCTAGTTTACGAGTTTTAAGAAATTTCCAGAATTTTTCCTGGTCCCTTCCTGCTTCTCGTAACGTTTCCTCCCACGCCTCGCTACGGTGGTTTTCGGAGCTCTCTTTTTGATCCTCCCGGCCAATTGCTCTGATTTTCGTCGGTCGGCTGGGTCCCTGTAGTTTTGCCATCTCTTTCTGGCGCGCGCGGGCTGCGGTTGGCGCCTTTGGTGGCAACGGCCGGGGCAAGCAGCGGTGTGTGGTGTGGTGCGGGGCGGGCAGGGGCAGTGGTGGTTGACGGATGGCCTGGGGGCCGAAAAACGGGCCGGCCGGCGGACGGATGTTGAGAGAGGCGGCGCGCACGCGTCTCGCGCGGACACAGGCGCCACAGCGTTGATGATTGGAAGGAGGTGCGGTGCGGGGATGGGCCCAGGAAAAAAGACGGTCGTGGCCCCTGTCTTGGGTGCGTGTCGACGTCAGCACCGTCGGTGTGGTGTGGTGTGGTGTGGTGTGGTGTGGTGTGGTGTGGTGTGGTGTGGTGTGGGCAGGGAGGGGGGAAAAGCGGGCTGCGGGCTGCGGGCTGCGGGCTGCGGGCTGCGGAGGGAATGGTGGTGGGGAGTAGGCACACATGTGGGCGGGCGCAAAATCGGCCGGTGCCCGTAAACCGCGGCGGGATATTGGGTGGAAAAGAGGGAAATTGTAGAAAGGAAAACAAGCGGAGGGGGCGAATGTGGTGGGGTGGGGGGACGGGCGGGGGCGAGGCGACAGCTTGCTTTTTCTTTTTCATTTTATTTTATTTTGTTGTAGTGTTTTTGTTTTTTTTTGTTTTTTTGCGTGTGTGTGGCCTTGGAGAGGCTGGTCTTGTCTGGCTTACGCTTTGGGTGCGTGTGTTGGTACTTTTTCGTTTTTTCTTGTTCTGCAGAGCAGGGGCGGGGCGGTGGGAACGGCTGGCTGGCTGTGCCCAGAGGAGGAGGAGACGCTGGCGGCGGGCCCGGCTCCTGGGGCTGCTGTTGCATGCGCTGTGCAAAGAAAGGAAGAGTGGGTTTGTTTGGCTGGTGAAGTGCATTATTTAAGTGTGGGCTTGCCGGCCTGGCTCCGATGCGCAGGTAGATAGATGCCGGCGGCGACCGCAGGCAGGCGCGTTGTGTGTACAGAGGGACGAGCCATGTGTTTTGCAAGCAGGACGTGGCGTGCCGAGTGGAGAGGAGGCGGCGGCTCGGCTCGGTTCGGCCCGGTCCGGCGGTGCCGCGCTGTTGTCGCGGACGTGAGCGCCCCCTGGCGGGCGGGTGGTTGGCGGCGGCGTGGTGGACGCGTGTGGCAGTTGTGTGCACGGGTTGCTTGGGCGAGTGAGCAGTGGCTGGCGGTGTTGGCGCGTCGTCGGGGAGGTATGTGTTGCGGCCGCGTCTGCTGCGCGCTGCGTCGTTGTGTCGACTGTGTGTGGGCGTGGGCACGTGTGCTCTGGCGAGGGCGTCGTAAAAAAGTGGGTCGCGGTGTGCGTGCGTAGCCCGTGATGATGTATTGTGCGTCGCGTCGTTGTGTGCGAAACGGATGCCGAGAGGTGTGTGGTGAGTGCGAAGCGCGAATGTGCGGCGTTTGGCGGTTTCGGTGTGTTTTCTGTTTTTGCGGCGTGAGAGTGGGGCTGGCTGGCTGGCTGGCTGGCTGGCTGTTTGTTGTTGGTGTTGCCTTGTGTGTGTAGGTTGATGGCGCGACGCGGAGGGGACGCCGTTTGCTGCGTGCCTTGCCTCGCGTGTGTTGGCGCGCCGTGCATGTGTTTGGGTCGTGGGGGCGGTGTTTTTGTTTGTATTTGGATTTTCATTTTTTGGCGTGTTGTGTCGTGTATGGCAAGGGCGAGAGGAGTAGTGCGGTAGTGTCGTTGCGGCACGGGCGTCTGGTGGGGCTGTGCGTCGTGGCGGGGAAGGTGTGTAGGTTGCGGCGATGCGGCGAGCCCAGCCCGTCGTTTGACGGTGTGCCGGGTGAGTTGCGCTGCGAATCGAGTGTGGCGGGAAGGGAGCTGCGTGGCGCCTGCGTCCGTTGGCAGCAGGGGCTGTGCCTTTTGAGAGTTTGTTTGATTTCGGGACGACGACGACGACGACGACTGGTTGGTTGGTGGGTGGGGTGGCGTGCACGTTTGTCGTACTGGGCGAGTCGATTGCCTGCCGGCTGGCGAAAGGTGCGCCGCCGCCCGTCTCTCGCGCTCTGTGTTGTTTTTTTTTTTTTTCTGTGTGTGTCGGCTGCGTTTTTGTTTGCGGTGCGCGCGAAGACGGTGGTGCCGAAAGTGTGCCGGCGTGGCGTTGCGACCGCGACGAGCCGCGGGCGCGCCATTTGGCTGGTGTTGCGTGAAGAGCGGCTGTGTACGGGTAGTGGCTGTAGCCGTACGTGTACGTGCACGTGCATCCGGCCCGGCCGCCAGCCCAGCCCAGCCCAGCCGAGTCGGGTGAGCGGAGGCCGACACGTGGTGGTGCTGTGCTCTCTCGGCTCGGGGGGGTTTGTGTGTGTGTGTGTGTGTGTGCGTGCGTGCGTGTGTGTCTCGTTCGCTCTCCGGAATCTGCTCGTTCTGCTGATCCCCGCCTGTCGGCGTCGTTTATTTTTACTTATTTATTTTTTACCTGTTGTTTGTTTTTCGACGTCGTCTTGCAGTTTTGTCCTTTGCGGCGTGCCGACGACCCGCCGCGCGACCTTATGAAACCCCAAAGCGTGGCGTGGCGTGGCGTGGCGTGGCCGAGCCGCAGCAGCTAAGGGGGTGCGGCCGCCTCGACGCCTTAACCTCCTAAACTTCTTTAAGCCGTTAACGCAGCCACCTAAACTAACGTAACCTAACGTAAGCCCTTAGGCCAACCCCCAAGTCGCCTTAACCTAACGTACGTGACCGCAACCTTAGCTTAACGCCTACGTTAAGACGTGACGTCACGTCAACGCTTAACCTAACCCTGACGCCTTCTTAGCCTAACCTGACGTAACCTAAGGTAAGGTAACCGTTGAAAGAAAGAAACCACCTTTGTTTTGACGTTGAGGCGTGTAAGGTCGGCTGTGAGGGCAGATTCGGTGTGTCTGTAGTTGGGGCTGGCTGGTAATTTATTTTGTTTGTTTGTTTATCGTTGTCTTGTTTTCGCCTGTGGCGGGGGGGTTGGCGCTCCGTCGGCCGGTGCCATGTTGCGCAGGCGGCGATCGTAAAAAAGTAGAAAAAAAAAAAGAAAAAAGAAAAAAAAAATGTGTTGGAAGGGCTGTGGGTGTTGGCGGGCGAGGCGAGAGGAGGAGGACGGCCCGCGGCCGTGGCCCGACGGCTGCGGGCCGATCGGGAAAACGGCGGAAGGCGATGGGGCGGCGGAGGTGCGTTTGTGCACGGCCGTCATCGCCGCACGACTCGGCTCGTGTGGCTGTGGCGCCGGCCGCGGTGGCCGGGCTGCCGCGGCGACGGTGTGGGAGTTTTGACGAAGGTTTGGCCATTGTGGCGGGTCGTCGGCTGGGGCTGTGGGGGCGGCATTTGGGCGGGGGCGGCGATTCTCGGCGGGCCGACCCAGGCTGTGGCGCGCGGTGGCTGCAGTTTGGCCGTGGTTTGCGGCGCCGCCGCGGCGACTGGTTGGCGACCGTGGTGTCGGTGTGTGTAGCCCCATCCTCGGTGGTTTGAATGGCGCGGGTGGTTGCGGCGCAGGTTGGGGGCTGCTCCGCGCAGGCTGTCGGACGTTGGGCGGTAGCAAGCGCGGGAGGCGCGGCGCGGCGGCGCGGCGGCGCGCCGAGTGGCGGCCGCTCTCTCGGCCGTCCGCGCCCGCCCGCGACACTGGCTGGGCCAGGCGCGTGCGCGGCTATTCTCTGCTGCGCGCCCCTCGCTGTTGTGCGTCGTCGAAGGAGAGAAGGAAGCGAAAGCAAGGGGAAAAAAGAAAAGAGAACAGGCAAAAGATGGCAGACCAGGCGGCTACGAACGAGACTGCCGCGGCACCCGCCGCCACCGGCACTACGAAGAAGGCCAAGTCTGCGTCGTCTGCGAAGAAGCCGCGCGCCAAGCCTGCGCACCCGCGCACCTCTGAGATGGTGACGGCCGCCATCAAGAGTCTGAAGGAGCGCGGCGGGTCGTCGCTGCAGGCGATCAAGAAGTACATTGCCGCGCACTACAAGCTGGACGCGGAGAAGCTGGCGCCCTTTATCAAGAAGTACCTCAAGTCGGCCGTCGTGGCTGGCGAGCTGGTGCAGACGAAGGGGAAGGGCGCGTCGGGCTCTTTCAAGCTTGCCGGCGCCGGCGGCGGGGCGGCCGAGGGCGGCAAGGCTCGTGGTGGCGGCGGTGGTGCGAAGAAGAAGCGCGCCGCTCCGGCCAGCAAGGAGAAGAAGGGGGCCCGTGCGGCCGGCGCAAAGAAGGCTGGCGGCGTGAAGGCGGCGACCGGTCGGAAGGCGGGCGCCGCCAAGAAGGCGTCTGCGGCGTCGGCCGCTCCCGCGGGTGCGAAGAAGGCGGCTGCGGCCAAGCCGGCCAAGGCCAAGTCGCCGTCGAAGGCGAAGAAGGCCGCCAAGGTTCCGACGAAGAAGCCGAAGGCGCCGCGCCCGAAGAAGGCGACGGCGACGCCGTCTAAGGCGAAGGCTTCGCCCAAGAAGAAGAAGTAAAAAGGGCAGGGAAGGGTTGGCGGTTGACACCGTCGCCTGGAGGCCGGCGCGCAACCAGAGGCTGTCGCGCGGTCCCGGACAAAAACAAAAACGGCCCTTCTCAGGGCCATCAAAGCACGTCGGGAAGGTGTTGATTGTCGTGTCGTGTCGTGGTCGGTCGGTTGCCTTGTTGTCTGTCTGTCTGTCTTGCTTGCTGGCGTTTGTTTGTTTCATGTGTGGATGGTGGTTGGATTGTGGGGTCGTTGGCGGGCGTGGGCGGCGGCGCCGCGGTTGGTGTTACACAAAGTGTATTTTACTTTTATTATTTTTTACCTATTTATTTTGCGCCGCGTTTGTTTGTTTGTTTGTCTTGGTGGTGGTTTTGGAATAGTCTTTTTTGCTTTGCTTTGCTTTCCGGGCGTCACGTTTTGTGCCGTGGCCTGTGTGGGTGGCGCTATTGACGCTTGCGACTTGGTTCGGCCGGTGCGGTGCTTTTTTCTTTTTTTTGGAAACGGCGGCGCCGGGCCGGGCCGGGGGTGGGACGACTGGACTGGAGAGTGAGTGGGGAACTAGTCGTTGCGACCGACAAAGTTTTGCTCGCGACGGAGAGACGTTAGTGGCCCTGAAAAGGGCCGTTTTGTTTGTTTGGCGGTGTGCGGGTTTAGGCGCGCTCGCCGCGGATGCGGCGCGCGAGCTGGATGTCCTTGGGCATGATGGTGACTCGCTTGGCGTGGATTGCGCACAGGTTGGTGTCTTCGAAGAGGCCGACGAGGTAGGCCTCGCTGGCCTCCTGCAGGGCCATGACTGCGGAGCTCTGGAAGCGCAGGTCGGTCTTGAAGTCCTGGGCGATCTCGCGCACTAGGCGCTGGAATGGCAGCTTGCGGATGAGCAGCTCTGTGCTCTTCTGGTAGCGCCTGATTTCTCGCAGGGCGACGGTGCCCGGCCTGTAGCGGTGGGGCTTCTTGACGCCGCCGGTGGCGGGCGCGCTCTTCCTCGCCGCCTTGGTGGCGAGCTGTTTGCGCGGCGCCTTTCCGCCGGTGGACTTGCGGGCCGTTTGCTTTGTCCGGGCCATGGCTACTGCGGATGCGGATGCGGCGTGGAGGATATGCGTGCGCGACGGCGTCCGGTGCTGCCTTGACAACGGGCCCGCGCGCCCCGGGTGCTGCGCTTATATGCCCTCGGTGCGCGGTGGTGGGGGGAGGGGAGGGCGGGCCGCGGGGCCCCAGAGTCTATATAGGGGGGCGGCGCGCGCGCTGGGCGCCACAACCGTAGCCGACTCGCTAGCGCCGGGTGAGGAGCTTGCCTTGCTTTCTGTTTTTTATATTATTGTGGTTGAGACGCTTGAAGAAGAAGAATGACAGGCCGCGGCAAGGGAGGAAAGGGGCTCGGCAAGGGTGGCGCCAAGCGGCACCGCAAGGTGTTGCGCGACAACATCCAGGGCATCACGAAGCCCGCGATCCGCCGCCTGGCGCGCAGGGGCGGCGTGAAGCGCATCTCTGGTCTGATCTACGAGGAGACGCGCGGAGTGCTGAAGGTGTTCCTGGAGAACGTGATCCGCGACGCGGTGACGTACACTGAGCACAGCCAAGCGCAAGACTGTGACGGCCATGGACGTGGTGTACGCCCTGAAGAGGCAGGGGCGCACCCTGTACGGTTTCGGCGGTTAGGCGGTGTGAGACCGAAGGAAGGAAAGAGAGATAGATTGAAAAACGGCCCTTTTCAGGGCCACCACAGTGTTCGGAAGTTGAAAAGTGCGAAAGAGTCTGTGTTGCTGGTTTTTCTTTTCCTTTTTAGTCTACTTGGCCTTTTAGTTTTGTTTGGAGTTTTTTTTGACGTGGTGTGCGGTGCGGTTGGGAGGGAAGGAAGCGTGCCCTTGCGTTGTGTGAGCTCCTTCCTTCCTTCCTTCCTTCCCCTCCCTCTTTGCTTGTATGCTTCTTGTCGGTGGATGGGCTGTGTGTTGCGGCGCGGCTGAGCGCCGAGGGGTTATTTTTGAGGTGTGTTGTTGTGCGCCACGTGTGCTGGTTAATGGTCGCGAGACTGTGCGTGCGTGGAGTTGAGTGGAGGAGGTGGCCAAGTACGTGTGTACAAGATGGCGGCGCCTGTGTGTGTAAGAAGGAAAAAAAAACCGTACACAGAGAGAGAGAGAGAGAGAGAGAGAGAGAGAGAGAGAGAGAGAAAAGTGGTGCGACGAACGACTGGAATTCTGCTTTGGACGTAGGTTTGTGTGGTGGCCCTGAAAAGGGCCGATTGTGTTTTGTTTTTTGAGCCGAGGCGGCAAATGGCGCGCTGCGTGCCAAGGGAGCACGCGGCGGTTGCCGATTGCGCTGTCTCTCTTTTAGGCCTTCTTCTCGGTCTTCTTTGGCAGCAGGACGGCCTGGATGTTGGGCAGGACACCTCCCTGTGCGATGGTGACGCCCGACAAGAGCTTGTTGAGCTCCTCGTCGTTGCGTATGGCGAGCTGCAGGTGGCGCGGGATGATGCGCGTCTTCTTGTTGTCGCGGGCCGCGTTTCCGGCCAGCTCGAGCACCTCAGCCGCGAGGTACTCCATGACGGCGGCGAGGTAGACGGGCGCCCCGGCGCCGACGCGCTCGGCGTAGTTTCCCTTGCGCAGGAGGCGGTGGATTCTGCCGACCGGGAACTGGAGCCCAGCCCTGCTTGAGCGGGACTTTGACTTGCCCTTGACTTTGCCTCCCTTTCCGCGTCCGGACATGGCGATGGGCTAGTTTGGAAAGAAGCGAGAAAGAAAAAGCACAACGCCCCAAACGGTGCGAGCCGCAGCGAGTCGAGCAGCGGAGTGCGTGCCGGCGCCGGCGGGGTGGGGGTCCTTTATGGGCTCGGGTGCGGCGGCCGGTTGCGCGCGCGCCCCATTGGTCGGCGGCCGCAGCAGGGCGAGCTGGTAAAGGTGCGGCGGCGGCGTGCGGCGGGTGCCACTGTGTGGGGAGACGCTGACTGGAGCGGAGCGCCTGACTGACTGACTGACTGCGCGTGCCTGCCTGCCTGCCTGCCTGCCTGCCTGCCTGCCTGTTTGTTCGTGATGCCGCCCAAGACTAGCGGGAAAGCCGCCAAGAAGGCTGGCAAGGCGCAGAAGAACATTTCGAAGGGCGACAAGAAGAAGAAGCGCAAGAGGAAGGAGAGCTATGCCATCTACATCTACAAGGTGCTGAAGCAGGTGCACCCTGACACGGGCATCTCTTCGAAGGCGATGAGCATCATGAACAGCTTCGTGAACGACATTTTCGAGCGCATTGCGGCCGAGGCTTCTCGCCTGGCGCACTACAACAAGCGCTCGACCATCACGTCCCGCGAGATCCAGACCGCTGTGCGGCTCTTGCTGCCTGGCGAGCTGGCCAAGCACGCGGTGAGCGAGGGCACGAAGGCGGTGACCAAGTACACGAGCTCCAAGTAAGGAGGTGGCTCTTGGAAATAGGAGGCTCGTCCGCGGCGCGGCGAAGAAAAGAAAAAACGGCCCTTTTCAGGGCCACCAAAATGCCTTTGCGGGAAGGGCGGAATTGTTGTTGTTGTTGTTGTTGTTGTTGTGAGCGGGTGGACGGGCGGCACAGCTGTAGCTGTAGCTTGTGGTGTGGTGTGGTGCGGCGCCGGCGCCTTTGGTTTTGGTGTGACGTTGGGATACGCACTTTAGGCCACAGCCGGGTCGTGGGCGTGGGTGTTTCGAGACGTGTTGGTGTTAGGGGGGCGGATCGCTGGAGTTGGCTTGTTTGATATATATATTTTTTTTTTTTTTTTTGTCCCCTTTGTATGGTATGGCCGGAGGTGTGGAACGGAAAGCAAACCGCGATTGTCGGATGTCACACCGTTGGTGGCGAGGGTGAGAAACACGTTGCCGCCTACAGCTGCTTCTACGCCGAGCGGGTGGGTTAAGTTAGTAGTTGGTTGGTTGGGCGACGTAAAAGTGGAGCGTGGAGGTGTGTGT